>NC_092337.1:228380000-228555000 GCF_046630445.1 Rutidosis leptorrhynchoides | reverse complement strand
TCAAATAAGAATAGTTGTGAAAATATCTCCAGAAATATGGAGAATATGTATATCGGAAAATATGAAGATATCTTATAATATCTAAGGTAAAATGATGATGAAGAATATCATCTGGAAAGGTTTAGAATAAGGAGTAGGGTTCTTACTAACGGTTTTAGCAGGCACTGAATCATTTGGATCCTTTGAAGGCAGGTTCAGTCCTTGTGATTTATCCACAGCCTCTTTCATACTTTGCTCAATCTGTTTTCCAGTTCCAAACCTTCTCTTTTTCTGAGCTTTACCAACACACTGTACTTTATCGTAAACTTTTGACTGTTAAAGTCGTTTACAGTTTTTGCTGCTTCATCAGCATTTCAAGAACAAATCTGTAGTTCAGGGTGTTTTTCAGAAACTTCACATTT
The DNA here is from genome assembly GCF_046630445.1 of Rutidosis leptorrhynchoides. Lineage (NCBI taxonomy): Eukaryota > Viridiplantae > Streptophyta > Magnoliopsida > Asterales > Asteraceae > Rutidosis > Rutidosis leptorrhynchoides. The sequence continues at coordinate 228,554,599 of NC_092337.1, read as the reverse complement.
GAAGTATGAAATTTTTGGGAATGGACGCTGCATAGTTTTATAACTATTGAAGTAGGAACGCTACGAGATTTCAAAATACTGATTGTTGATTTCGCCAAAGGGATGACGAGTTGCTGGTACATCTGTTGATGATGTCGTGGAATATAAAAGGTTCTCCGATAACGATAGCGAAAGGACAATGTATATATATCGAGGTTATAACAAGACTGGTCTTACTGAGAAGTCGAAGTTAACTTGCTGAAGCTGTGACAAAATTGGCTACTTTGGAAAGGAATTGTAAGGTTGTTTTTGCTAATAAATGTTAAAGAATTCGACGCAGTTGCGGATTAAACTATGACTTTGGGTTCGAGAGTTTTTCAGATACATAAATATATGCAAGAATTTTTTCTTCCATAGATGAGGTGCGGTTGGTTCAACCCCTCTGTAGTGACCCGAACTTTTCCATGTTTATATATATATATTAAATGAAATTGTTATTTACATGACTAAGTGTTTCTAAAATGTTAATCAATCAAACTTGTTAAGACTTGATTAATTGAAATAGGTTTCATATAGACAATTGACCACCCAAGTTGACCGGTAATTCACGAACGTTAAAACTTGTAAAAACTATACGATGACATATATATGGTTATATATATAGTTAACATGATTTTATTATAAGTATGTATCTCATTAGGTATTTTAACAATGAGTTATATACATAAAAATGAGACTATTAATTTAAGAAACTCGAAAACGATATATATAACGATTATCGTTATAACAACGTCTTACTAGGTACATATGAATCATATTAAGATATTGATACACTTGGTTAATTATGTTTAATGATAAGTAAATATATTATTAAGTGTATTAACAATAAAATACATATGTAAAAATAAGACTACTAACTTAATGATTTAGAAACGAGACATATATGTAACGATTATCGTTGTAACGACATTTAACTGTATATATATCATACTAAGATATATTATATATCATAATATCATGATAATATAATAATTTAAAATCTCATTTGATATTATAAACATTGGGTTAACAACATTTAACAAGATCGTCAACCTAAAGGTTTCAAAACAACACTTACATGTAATGACTAACGATGACTTAACGACTCAGTTAAAATGTATATACATGTAGTGTTTTAATATGTATTCATACACTTTTAAAAGACTTCAAGACACTTATAAAAATACTTCTACTTAACAAAAATGCTTACAATTACATCCTCGTTCAGTTTCATCAACAATTCTACTCGTATGCACCCGTATTCGTACTCGTACAATACACTGCATTCATATGAAATGTCCCGTTCTTATTGATTAAAAACGTTCCATATTAATTGATTTCGTTACGAGGTTTTGACCTCTATATGAGACGTTTTTCAAAGACTGCATTCATTTTTAAAACAAACCATAACCTTTATTTCATAAATAAAGGTTTAAAAAGCTTTACGTAGATTATCAAATAATGATAATCTAAAATATCCTGTTTACACACGACCATTACATAATGGTTTACAATACAAATATGTTACATCGAAATCAGTTTCTTGAATGCAGTTTTTACACAATATCATACAAACATGGACTCCAAATCTTGTCCTTATTTTAGTATGCAACAGCGGAAGCTCTTAGTATTCACATGAGAATAAACATGCTTTAAACGTCAACAAAAATGTTGGTGAGTTATAGGTTTAACCTATATATATCAAATCGTAACAATAGACCACAAGATTTCATATTTCAATACACATCCCATACATAGAGATAAAAATCATTCATATGGTGAACACCTGGTAATCGACATTAACAAGATGCATATATAAGAATATCCCAATCATTGTGGGACACCCTTCGGATATGATATAAATTTCGAAGTACTAAAGCATCCGGTACTTTGGATGGGGTTTGTTAGGCCCAATAGATCTATCTTTAGGATTCGCGTCAATTAGGGTGTCTATTCCCTAATTCTTAGATTACCAGACTTAATAAAAAGGGGCATATTCGATTTCGATAATTCAACCATAGAATGTAGTTTCACGTACTTGTGTCTATTTTGTAAATCATTTATAAAACCTGCATGTATTCTCATCCCAAAAATATTAGATTTTAAAAGTGGGACTATAACTCACTTTCACAGATTTTTACTTCGCCGGAAAGTAAGACTTGGCCACTTGTTGAATCACGAACCTATAACAATATATACATATATATCAAAGTATGTTCTAAATATATTACAACACTTTTAATATATTTTGATGTTTTAAGTTTATTAAGTCAGATGTCCTCGTTAGTAACCTACAACTAGTTGTCCACAGTTAGATGTACAGAAATAAATCGATAAATATTATCTTGAATCAATCCACGACCTAGTGTATACGTATCTCAGTATTGATCACAACTCAAACTATATATATTTTGGAATCAACCTCAACACTGTATAGCTAACTCCAACATTCACATATAGAGTGTCTATGGTTGTTCTGAAATATATATAGATGTGTCGACATGATAGGTCGAAACATTGTATACGTGTCTATGGTATCTCAAGATTACATAATATACAATACAAGTTGATTAAGTTATGGTTGGAATAGATTTGTTACCAATTTTCACGTAGCTAAAATGAGAAAAATTATCCAATCTTGTTTTACCCATAACTTCTTCATTTTAAATCCGTTTTGAGTGAATCAAATTGCTATGGTTTCATATTGAACTCTATTTTATGAATCTAAACATAAAAAGTATAGGTTTATAGTCAAAAAAATGAGTTACAAGTTGTTTTTGTAAAGGTAGTCATTTCAGTCGAAAGAACGACGTCTAGATGACCATTTTAGAAAACATACTTCCACTTTGAGTTTAACCATAATTTTTGGATATAGTTTCATGTTCATAATAAAAATAATTTTCTCAGAATAACAACTTTTAAATCAAAGTTTATCATAGTTTTTAATTAACTAACCCAAAACAGCCCGCAGTGTTACTACGACGGCGTAAATCCGATTTTACGGTGTTTTTCGTGTTTCCATGTTTTAAATCATTAAGTTAGTATATCATATAGATATAGAACATGTGTTTAGTTGATTTTAAAAGTCAAGTTAGAAGGATTAACTTTTATTTGCGCACAAGTTTAGAATTAACTAAACTATGTTCTAGTGATTACAAGTTTAAACCTTCGAATAAGATAGCTTTATTTGTATGAATCGAATGATGTTATGAACATCATTAATACTTCAAGTTCCTTGAATAAACCTACTGGAAATGAGAAAAATAGATCTAGCTTCAAAGGATCCTTGGATGGCTTGAAAGTTATTGAAGCAGAATCATGACACGAAAACAATTTCAAGTAAGATTTCCACTCGAAATAAGATTGTTATAGTTATAGAAATTGAATTAAAGTTTGAATATGATTATTACCTTGTATTAGAAAGATAACCTACTGTAAGTAACAAAGGTTTCTTGATCTTGGATGATTACTTGGAATGGATTTAGAAAACTTGGAAGTAAACTTGCAATCTTGGAAGTATTCTTGATTTTATGAAACTAGAACTTTTGGAATTTATGAAGAACACTTAGAACTTGAAGATAGAACTTGAGAGAGATCAATTAGATGAAGAAAATTTAAGAATGAAAGTGTTTGTAGGTGTTTTTGGTCGTTGGTGTATGGATTAGATATAAAGGATATGTAATTTTGTTTTCATGTAAATAAGTCATGAATGATTACTCATATTTTTGTAATTTTATGAGATATTTCATGCTAGTTGCCAAATGATGGTTCCCAAATGTGTTAGATGACTCACATGGGCTGCTAAGAGATGATCATTGGAGTGTATATACCAATAGTACATACATCTAAAAGCTGTGTATTGTACGAGTACGAATACGGGTGCATACGAGTAGAATTGTTGATGAAACTGAACGAGGATGTAATTGTAGGCATTTTTATTAAGTAGAAGTATTTTGATAAGTGTCTTGAAGTCTTTCAAAAGTGTATGAATACATATTAAAACACTACATGTATATACATTTTAACTGAGTCGTTGTCATCGTTAGTCGTTACATGTAAATGTTGTTTTGAAACGTTTAGGTTAACGATCTTGTTGAATGTTGTTATCCCATTGTTTATTATAACAAATGAGATGTTAAATTTTTATATTATCATGATATTATGATAAATAATATATATTAGTATGATATATATACAGTTAAATGTCGTTACAACGATAATCATTACATATATGTCTCGTTTCGAAATCATTAAGTTAGTAGTCTTATTTTTACATATGTATTTCATTGTTAATACACTTAATAATATATTTACTTATCATTTAACATAATTAACCAAGTGTATCAATATCTTAATATGATTCATATGTTCCTAGTAAGACGTTGTTATAACGATAATCGTTATATATATCGTTTTCGAGTTTCTTAAATTAATAGTCTCATTTTTATGTATATAACTCATTGTTAAAATACCTAATGAGATACATACTTATAATAAAATCATGTTAACTATATATATAACCATATATATGTCATCGTATAGTTTTTCCAAGTTTTAACGTTCGTGAATCACCGGTCAACTTGGGTGGTCAATTGTCTATATGAAACCTATTTCAATTAATCAAGTCTTAACAAGTTTGATTGCTTAACATGTTGGAAACACTTAATCATGTAAATAACAATTTCATTTAATATATATATAAACATGGAAAAGTTCGGGTCACTACAGTACCTACCCGTTAAATAAATTTCGTCCCAAAATTTTACGCAGTTGGAGGTGTTGACGTATCTTCTGGAAATAAATGCGGGTATTTCTTCTTTATTTGATCTTCACGCTCTCAGGTGAACTCGGGTCCTCTACGAGCATTCCATCGAACCTTAACAATCGGTATCTTGTTTTGTTTAAGTCTCTTAACCTCACGATCCATTATTTCGACGGGTTCTTCAATGAATTGAAGTTTTTCATTGATTTGGATTTCGTCCAACGGAATAGTGAGATCATTTTTAGCAAAACATTTCTTCAAATTTGAGACGTGGAAAGTGTTATGTACAGTCGCGAGTTGTTGAGGTAGCTCCAGTTGGTAAGCTACTGGTCCGACACGATCTATAATCTTGAATGGTCCAATGTACCTTGGATTTAGTTTCCCCCGTTTACCAAATCGAACAACGCCTTTCCAAGGTGAAACCTTAAGCATGACCATTTCTCCAATTTTAAACTCTATATCTTTTCTTTTACTGTCCGCGTAGCTCTTTTGTCGACTCTGGGCGATTTTCAATCTTTGTTGAATTTGGATGATTTTCTCGGTAGTTTCTTGTATTATCTCCGAACCCGTAATCTGTCTATCCCCCACTTCACTCCAACAAATCGGAGACCTGCACTTTATACCATAAAGTGCTTCAAACGGCGCCATCTCAATGCTTGAATGGTAGCTGTTGTTGTAGGAAAATTCTGCTAACGGTAGATGTCGATCCCAACTGTTTCCGAAATCAATAACACAAGCTCGTAGCACGTCTTCAAGCATTTGTATCGTCCTTTCGCTCTGCCCATCAGTTTATGGATGATAGGCAGTACTCATGTCTAGACGAGTTCCCAATGCTTGCTGTAATGTCTGCCAGAATCTTGAAATAAATCTGCCATCCCTATCAGAGATAATAGAGATTGGTATTCCATGTCTGGAGACGACTTCCTTCAAATACAGTCGTGCTAACTTCTCCATCTTGTCATCTTCTCTTATTGGCAGGAAATGTGCTGACTTGGTGAGACGATCAACTATTACCCAAATAGTATCATAACCACTTGCAGTCCTTGGCAATTTAGTAATGAAATCCATGGTAATGTTTTCCCATTTCCATTCCGGGATTTCAGGTTGTTGTAGTAGACCTGATGGTTTCTGATGTTCAGCTTTGACCTTAGAACACGTCAAACATTCTCCTACATATTTAGCAATATCGGCTTTCATACCTGGCCACCAAAAATGTTTCTTAAGATCCTTGTACATCTTCCCCGTTCCAGGATGTATTGAGTATCTGGTTTTATGAGCTTCTCTAAGTACCATTTCTCTCATATCTCCAAATTTTGGTACCCAAATTCTTTCAGCCCTATACCGGGTTTCGTCTTCCCGAATATTAAGATGCTTCTCCGATCCTTTGGGTATTTCATCCTTTAAATTTCCCTCTTTTAAAACTCCTTGTTGCGCCTCCTTTATTTGAGTAGTAAGGTTAGTGTGAATCATTATATTCATAGATTTTACTCGAATGGGTTCTCTGTCCTTTCTGCTCAAGGCGTCGGCTACCACATTTGCCTTCCCCGGGTGGTAACGAATCTCAAAGTCATAATCATTCAACAATTCAATCCACCTACGCTGCCTCATATTCAGTTGTTTCTGATTAAATATGTGTTGAAGACTTTTGTGGTCGGTATATATAATACTTTTGACCCCATATAAGTAGTGCCTCCAAGTCTTTAATGCAAAAACAACCGCGCCTAATTTCAAATCATGCGTCGTATAATTTTGCTCGTGAATCTTCAATTGTCTAGACGCATAAGCAATCACCTTCATCTGTTGCATTAATATACAACCGAGACCTTGCTTTGATGCGTCACAATAAATCACAAAATCATCATTCCCTTCAGGCAATGACAATATAGGTGTCGTAGTTAGCTTTTTCTTCAATAATTGAAACGCCTTTTCTTGTTCTTCCTTCCATTCAAATTTTTTCCCTTTATGCGTTAATGCAGTTAAGGGTTTTGCTATTTTGGAGAAATCTTGGATGAATCTTCTGTAGTAACCAGCCAATCCTAAAAATTGATGTATATGCTTCGAAGTTTTTGGGGTTTCCCACTTTTCAACGGTTTCGATCTTTGCCGGGTCCACCTGGATACCATCTTTGTTCACTATGTGACCGATGAATTGAACTTCTTCCAACTAAAATGCACACTTTGAAAACTTAGCGTATAGTTTTTCTTTCCTCAATACTTCTAGCACTTTTCTCAAATGTTCTTCGTGCTCTTGATCATTCTTTGAGTAAATAAGTATGTCATCGATGAAAACAATGACAAACTTATCAAGATATGGCCCACACACTCGGTTCATATGGTCCATGAACACAGCTGGTGCGTTAGTCAATCCAAACGGCATAACCATAAACTCGTAATGACCATAACGCGTCCTAAAAGCAGTTTTTGGAATATCATCCTCCTTTACTCGCATTTGATGATATCCAGAACGTAAATCAATCTTCGATTAAACCGACGAGCCTTGTAGTTGATCAAATAAGTCGTCAATTCTCGGCAGTGGATAACGGTTTTTGATGGTAAGTTTGTTCAATTCTCTGTAGTCAATACACAACCTAAATGTACCATCCTTCTTCTTGACAAACAAAACAGGAGCTCCCCACGGTGATGTGCTTGGTCGAATAAAACCACGTTCTAATAGTTCTTGCAGTTGGCTTTGCAGTTCTTTCATCTCGCTGGGTGCGAGTCTATAAGGAGCACGAGCTATTGGTGCAGCTCCTGGTACAAGATCTATTTGAAATTCAACAGATCGATGTGGAGGTAGTCCCGGTAATTCTTTCGGAAATACATCGGGAAATTCTTTTGCGACGGGAACATCATTGATGCTCTTTTCTTCAGTTTGTACTTTCTCGATGTGTGCTAGAACAGCATAGCAACCTTTTCTTATTAGTTTTTGTGCCTTCAAATTACTAATAAGATGTAGCTTCATGTTGCCCTTTTCTCCGTACACCATTAAGGGTTCTCCTTCTTCTCGTACAATGCGAATTGCATTTTTATAACATACGATCTCTGCTTTCACTTCTTTCAACCAGTCCATATCGATTATCACATCAAAACTCCCTAACTCTACTGGTATCAAGTCAATCTTAAATGTTTCGCTAACCAGTTTAATTTCTCGATTCCGACATATATTATCTGCTGAAATTAATTTACCGTTTGCTAATTCGAGTAAAAATTTACTATCCAACGACGTCAAACGGACAACTTAATTTAGCACAAAAATCTCTACTCATATAGCTTCTATCCGCACCCGAATCAAATAAAACGTAAGCAGATTTATTGTCAATAAGAAACGTACCCGTAATAAGATCCGGATCTTCCTGTGCCTCTGCTGCATTAATATTGAAAACTCTTCCGCGACCTTGTCCATTCGTGTTCTCCTGGTTCGGGCAATTTCTAATAATGTGGCCCAATTTTCCACATTTATAACAAACTACATTGGCATAACTTGCTCCGACACTGACCATTTCTTTTACACTTGTTGCAAAATTTGGTACAGAACCCCGAGTGATGCTTTTCACACCTTTGGCATAGTTGCTTCTGATTGTTGTTGTTGTTGCAGTTATTATTGTTGTTGGGATGATTGTTGTAGTTGTTGTTGTTGTTGTTGTTGTTGTTGTTGTTGTTGTTGTTGTTGTTGTTGTTGTTGTTGTTGTTGTTGTTGTTGTTGTTGTTGTTGGGCCGTTTGTTGTAGTTGCGATTGATGTTGCGATTATTGGGATAGTTGTTGCGATTATTGTTGTAATTGCTGTTGTTGTTGTATTGGCGATTCTTATCACCGTTTTCCTCCCACTTTCTTTTGACTTGCTTCACATTGGCCTCTTCAGCAGTCTGTTCTTTAATTCTTTCTTCAATCTGGTTCACTAGTTTGTGAGCCATTCTACATGCCTGTTGTATAGAGGCGGGCTCGTGTGAACTTATATCTTCTTGGATTCTTTCCGGTAATCCTTTCACAAACGCGTCGATCTTCTCTTCCTCATCTTCGAACGCTCCCGGACACAATAGGCACAATTCTGTGAATCATCTTTCGTACGTGGTAATATCAAATCCTTGGGTTCATAACCCTCTAAGTTCTGTCTTGAGCTTATTGACCTCGGTTCTGGGACGGTACTTCTCGTTCATCAAGTGCTTGAATGCTGACCACGGTAGTGCGTACGCATCATCTTGTCCCACTTGCTCTAGATAGGTATTCCACCATGTTAACGCAGAACCTGTGAAGGTATGCGTAGCGTACTTCACTTTGTCCTCTTCAGTACACTTACTTATGGCAAACACCGATTCGACCTTCTCGGTCCACCGTTTCAATCCGATCGGTCCTTCGGTTCCATCAAATTCTAAAGGTTTGCAGGCAGTGAATTCTTTGTAGGTGCATCCTACACGATTTCCTGTACTGCTAGATCCAAGGTTATTGTTAGTATGTAGCGCATCCTGTACTGCGGCTATGTTTGAAGCTAGAAAAGTACGGAATTCCTCTTCATTCATATTCACGGTGTGTAGAGTAGTCGGTGCCATTTCCTTCAAAATAGTCAAATGGAACAAGTTAATCATACATAATATTAAGAGTAGTTAATAGTATTTCGTAGCATAATATGAACTCATTTATAAAAGCTTTTTCTTCATATTAGCTTTTTATAAGTTTAAATTCGGGTAGTACCTACCCGTTAAGTTCATACTTAGTAGCTAATATACAATTCAACTACTACAATTCTATATAAAAAACTGATTATAATATTATTTCGCGTTCAAACTTTTATACAATATTTTACAAACTTACAATACCGCTTATTTTACATAAAGCATGAAATATAGCACACAATAACTTTGATACAAGATAGTTGTCAAGATAATTCTAGCTAGTACACAAGTCGTTCAGCAAAGGCAATAAAGACACGTAATTCATACGTCCAGAAACAAGTCATGCATTATGGTTTTACTAGGACTACTTCCCATCCTTGGTCTTGTGGAACATAACCGCTATGCCCGTTGATAAGACAGCGTGTTGTAACGTCGTCAAAGGGACGAGGGTTACGTAATGACCAACAGTCTCGTAATAACATAAAAACCCCATTTCTTACCCCAATTACCGACTCCGTCACTTGTGGAAACTTTTGTTTAATAGTTGTAGCCCGATGTTCTTTTTCTCACTTTGGCGAGAAGCGAACATTACTAACCCGTAAGCATAGCATGCTTCTTTATGTTGCATGTTAGCCGCTTTTTCTAAATCATGAAGTCCTATATTCGGATACATTGAGTCAAAATAATTTCTTAACCCGTTGCGTAAAATAGCATTTGGGTTCCCCACAATATATGCGTCAAAGTAAACACATCGTAACTTATGGGTTTCCCAATTTGATATCCCCCATCTTTCAAACGAAAGTCTCTTATAAACCAAGACATTCTTGGAACGTTCTTCGAATGTCTTACAAACTGATTTCGCCGTAAATAGTTGTGCCGAAGAATTCTGACCGACTCTAGACAAGATTTCATCAATCATGTCTCCGGGTAGGTCTCTTAAAATATTGGGTTGTCTATCCATTTTGTGTTTTTATACTGTAAAATAGACAAGAGTTAGATTCATAAAAAAAAATAACTTATTAATGCAAGCAATTTTTACATATATCATAAAGCATAAGCACACTATATTACACCACACGAATACAACTATCTTATTCTGACTCGCTCATTTCTTCTTCTTCAGTTTTGGTTCGTTTTGCCAAGTTTCTAGGGATATATGATGTTCCCCTAATACGAGCTGTCGTTTTCCACAACGGTTTAGAAAAACCTGGTGGTTTAGAGGTTCCCGGGTCATTGTTACAACTTAAGGGCTTCCGGGGTTGGAATTAGATTTCTCTATTTTTATGCCCTTTCCCTTATTATTTTCTTTTGCCTTTTTAAATTCAGTTGGGGTAATTTCTATAACATCATCGGAATTCTCGTCGGAATCCGATTCATCGGAGAATTGGTAATCCTCCCAATATTTTGCTTCCTTGGCGGAAACACCATTGACCATAATTAACCTTGGTCGGTTGGTTGAGGATTTTCTTTTACTTAACCGTTTTATTATTTCCCCCACCAATTCTATTTCCTCCTCCGGTTCCTCCTCTTCCGGTTCTGATTCTTCTTCCGGTTCTGATTCTTCTTCCGGTTCTTCTTCGGGAACTTGTGAATCAGTCCAATATATATTCGACTCTTCGTTATTATTAGGTGAGTTAATGGAATTTGTGCTAGAGGTAGACATCTATCACACAATATCAAACATGTTAAGAGATTAATATATCACATAATATATACATGTTAATAATATATAGTTTCCAACAAAAATGTTAAGCAATCATTTTTAAAGAAAACACGGTCGAAGTCCAGACTCACTAATGCATCCTAACAAACTCGATAAGATACACTAATGAAAATTTTCTGGTTCTCTAAGACCAACGCTCTGATACCAACTGAAATGTCCCATTCTTATTGATTAAAAACGTTCCATATTAATTGATTTCGTTACGAGGTTTTGACCTCTATATGAGACGTTTTTCAAAGACTGCATTCATTTTTAAAACAAACCATAACCTTTATTTCATAAATAAAGGTTTAAAAAGCTTTACGTAGATTATCAAATAATGATAATCTAAAATATCATGTTTACACACGACCATTACATAATGGTTTACAATACAAATATGTTACATCGAAATCAGTTTCTTGAATGCAGTTTTTACACAATATCATACAAACATGGACTCCAAATCTTGTCCTTATTTTAGTATGCAACAGCGGAAGCTCTTAGTATTCACCTGAGAATAAACATGCTTTAAACGTCAACAAAAATGTTGGTGAGTTATAGGTTTAACCTATATATATCAAATCGTAACAATGGACCACAAGATTTCATATTTCAATACACATCCAATACATAGAGATAAAAATTATTCATATGGTGAACACCTGGTAATCGACATTAACAAGATGCATATATAAGAATATCCCCATCATTCCGGGACACCCTTCGGATATGATATAAATTTCGAAGTACTAAAGCATCCGGTACTTTGGATGGGGTTTGTTAGGCCCAATAGATCTATCTTTAGGATTCGCGTCAATTAGGGTGTCTGTTCCCTAATTCTTAGATTACCAGACTTAATAAAAAGGGGCATATTCGATTTCGATAATTCAACCATAGAATGTAGTTTCACGTACTTGTGTCTATTTTGTAAATCATTTATAAAACCTGCATGTATTCTCATCCCAAAAATATTAGATTTTAAAAGTGGGACTATAACTCACTTTCACAGATTTTTACTACGTCGGGAAGTAAGACTTGGCCACTTGTTGATTCACGAACCTATAACAATATATACATATATATCAAAGTATGTTCAAAATATATTTACAACACTTTTAATATATTTTGATGTTTTAAGTTTATTAAGTCAGCTGTCCTCGTTAGTAACCTACAACTAGTTGTCCACAGTTAGATGTACAGAAATAAATCGATAAATATTATCTTGAATAAATCCACGACCCAGTGTATACGTATCTCAGTATTGATCATAACTCAAACTATATATATTTTGCAATCAACCTCAACCCTGTATAGCTAACTCCAACATTCACATATAGAGTGTCTATGGTTGTTCCGAAATATATATAGATGTGTCGACATGATAGGTCGAAACATTGTGTACGTGTCTATGGTATCTCAAGATTACATAATATACAATACAAGTTGATAAAGTTATGGTTGGAATAGATTTGTTACCAATTTTCACGTAGCTAAAATGAGAAAAATTATCCAATCTTGTTTTACCCATAACTTCTTCATTTTAAATCCGTTTTGAGTGAATCAAATTGCTATGGTTTCATATTGAACTCTATTTTATGAATCTAAACAGAAAAAGTATAGGTTTATAGTCAGAAAAATAAGTTACAAGTCATTTTTGTAAAGGTAGTCATTTCAGTCGAAGGAACGACGTCTAGATGACCATTTTAGAAAACATACTTCCACTTTGAGTTTAACCATAATTTTTGGATATAGTTTCATGTTCATAATAAAAATCATTTTCCCAGAATAAAAACTTTTAAATCAAAGTTTATCATAGTTTTTAATTAACTAACCCAAAACAGCCCGCGGTGTTACTACGACGGCGTAAATCCGATTTTACGGTGTTTTTCGTGTTTCCAGGTTTTAAATCATTAAGTTAGCATATCATATAGATATAGAATATGTGTTTAGTTGATTTTAAAAGTCAAGTTAGAAGGATTAACTTTTATTTGCGAACAAGCTTAGAATTAACTAAACTATGTTCTAGTGATTACAAGTTTAAACCTTCGAATAAGATAGCTTTATATGTATGAATCGAATGATGTTATGAACATCATTACTACCTCAAGTTCCTTGGATAAACCTACTGGAAATGAGAAAAATAGATCTAGCTTCAAAGGATCCTTGGATGGCTTGAAAGTTCTTGAAGCAGAATCATGACACGAAAACAATTTCAAGTAAGATTTCCACTCGAAATAAGATTGTTATAGTTTTAAAAATTGAATTAAAGTTTGAATATGATTATTACCTTGTATTAGAAAGATAACCTACTGTAAGTTACAAAGGTTTCTTGATCTTGGATGATTACTTGGAATGGATTTAGAAAACTTGGAAGTAAACTTGCAATCTTGGAAGTATTCTTGATTTTATGAAACTAGAACTTTTGGAATTTATGAAGAACACTTAGAACTTGAAGATAGAACTTGAGAGAGATCAATTAGATGAAGAAAATTGAAGAATGAAAGTTTTTGTAGGTGTTTTTGGTCGTTGGTGTATGGATTAGATATAAAGGATATGTAATTTTGTTTTCATGTAAATAAGTCATGAATGATTACTCATATTTTTGTAATTTTATGAGATATTTCATGCTAGTTGCCAAATGATGGTTCCCACATGTGTTAGGTGACTCACATGGGCTGCTAAGAGCTGATCATTGGAGTATATATACCAATAGTACATACATCTAAAAGCTATGTATTGTACGAGTACGAATACGGGTGCATACGAGTAGAATTGTTGATGAAACTGAACGAGGATGTAATTGTAAGCATTTTTGTTAAGTAGAAGTATTTTGATAAGTGTATTGAAGTCTTTCAAAAGTGTATAAATACATATTAAAACACTACATGTATATACATTTTAACTGAGTCGTTAAGTCATCGTTAGTCGTTACATGTAAGTGTTGTTTTGAAACCTTTAGGTTAACGATCTTGTTAAATGTTGTTAACCCAATGTTTATAATATCAAATGAGATTTTAAATTATTATATTATCATGATATTATCATGTATGAATATCTCTTAATATCATATATATATATTAAATGTCTTTACAACGATAATCGTTACATATATGTCTCGTTTAAAAATTATTAAGTTAGTAGTCTTGTTTTTACATATGTAGTTCATTGTTAACATACTTAATGATATGTTTACTTATCATTTAACATAATTAACCAAGTGTATCAATATCTTAATATGATTCATATGTACCTAGTAAGACGTTGTTATAACGATAATCGTTATATATATCGTTTTCGAGTTTCTTAAATTAATAGTCTCATTTTTATGTATATAACTCATTGTTAAAATACCTAATGAGATACATACTTATAATAAAATCATGTTAACGATATATATAACCATATATATGTCATCGTATAGTTTTTACTAGTTTTAACGTTCGTGAATCACCGGTCAACTTGGGTGGTCAATTGTCTATATGAAACCTATTTCAATTAATCAAGTCTTAACAAGTTTGATTGCTTAACATGTTGGAAACACTTAATCATGTAAATAACAATTTCATTTAATATATATATAAACATGGAAAAGTTCGGGTCACTACAGTTGGAGCGAGCGAATGAACAAGATTCGAAATATGGGAAAGTATATAATCGTGACGAGATACTCTAGAAATGAGAGAGAAAATGGTGTTTCGAATAGGTTCACCGGTAAGTGCTTCTGGTTCATCACCAAGAGGGAAATTTGGTGGATGGAAAGGATCCTCGATGTGAAATAATTTTCAGATATCGGATAATATTCTAACTATATAGAATATCTATATATATAGTCCTAAAGATTTCGTAGACTACGGAGGAATTTACGGCATATGTCAGGCAAGTCTACGGATGCGCTAAGATATGAATTTTGTCTATACACTATCAATACAGTAAGTGCAGTAAGACGTGTCTAGACTTAAGAATGATAAGCAGGCAATTCCCTAAGGACTATAAACAAATGATTTCCGACTAGGAATGATAAGCAAAACTTTTGAAATGTAGACACGGTCAAAGTCCAGACTCATTAATGTATCCTAACAACTACTAGTCAGACACACTAATGCAAGACCTGGTTCGCTAAGACCACTGCTCTGATACCAACTTTAACAACCCGTCCTAATCCATCTGGACGAAGTCATCAACATTTGGTCCCATTGCGATGATCGGCTCCAAGTAATGTCCTTATATTGAGCAAATACACAGCGGAAGACTTAATTCGTACCTGAGAATAAACATGCTTTAAAGTGTCAACCAAAAGGTTAGTGAGTTCATAGGTTTATCATAACAATCACTTCAATATGTTAATAGACCACAAGATTTCATATATATAAACGTTTTAATAAAAATATTCTAAGTTGTTGAGCACTTGATAACCATACTTAACATTTAATCAACGTCGCATATTCCCTTTATTATGAAATCTTACTACACCGTACCAAGTGTAGTCACCGAAACGAAGTACTGTGCAACCGTTGAATACTGGTCGTCCAGTCCGGTTGGGATTGTCAGGCCCGATAGATCTATCAACATGATTCGCGTTTACAATACCCATGTAAATATTAGTTACCAAGCTACAGGGAAATATGCCAGTGGTACAACCCAACGTAGAATGTATTTTTAAGTACTTTTGTCTATTTCATAAACATTTATAAAAGCAGCGCATGTATTCTCAGCCCAAAATATATATTGCAAATGCAATTAAAAAGGGAGCAAATGAAACTCACCATACTGTATTTTGTAGTAAAAATACATATAACATCATTGAACAAGTGTAAGGTTGGCCTCAGATTCACGAACCTATATTAATTATATATGTTAAAACATATAATCGTAATCGAACTAATTTATATATATTTGGTTATATGTTAAGATTAATATTTATATATAATTTTATTAATACTTATAATATATTATAATGTTTATTTGTTATATAATTTAATTAACGTTATATCGACATAAATAATATTAAATTAGTTAAGATATAATATTATGTAATATTTGTATACTTATGTAATAAATATATTTTTATATAAATATTTTCTGTTTACTAACATTAATAATTGTACTAATACTAAGTTAAGGATAATAATCATAATAATGATAGTAATATTAGTAATAATAATAATAATAATAAATGTTAATTTTTATTAATGATAAATTTAATAATAATAAAATGATAATTTGTATTAAAAATGTTAATTTCAATGATAATACTAATTTTAATAAGAATGATTAATTTAGAAGAAAATATACTTTTATTAATAATGATAATAATAATAATAATTTTAATAACAACAATTCTACTGCTACTAATAATAATAATAATAATAATAATAATAATAATAATAATAATAATAATAATAATAATAATAATAATAATAATAATAATAATATTAATGGAAACTACCTCATAAGCTCATTAAAAAAATATGCACCCTGCAGGGATTGAACCGGAGACCTCGCGTAATCCCAAAACACTCAAAAACCATTACTCTAACTCGTCATATCTGATTAAAGATCTATCCCATATTTATTTAACTTTGTATTTTCTGCATTAACTGTTTCCTTCTCCATCTCAGAACCGAATCAATCAGGGAAATTTGAGGTATCATTAACATAAAAACTTTGAGATTTGAAATCAAACTTTGAAACGAATACATACAGAATCTAAAGGTTTAGGGGATTGATTAAAACAATAAAAAAAAAATCAAAAGAGGCTCGCTGTACAGGCTATAAAAGTCGACATGACCACAATTCGAATTTGAAGTTTAAATGCTTTTTAGACAAAGATTAAAACATAAAAGGTGTTTCAAATCCATCCTAAAATCTAACTGAATTCTTAATTGATCCCAAAACACAAAAACGAGTTTAAATTTTACTAAGAACGGACAGTTTGACTTTTGACATTTAAGTTTGACTCTCAAAATTAAGAGTCATTTTGAGAAATTGGAAGCTGAAATCTTGGAGAAAGTTTACTTATCACATTCCTAATAAGATTTCACTTTTAGATTTTGAAAACCATTTCGAATTCGAGATCTTGGACAATTCACTCAAGAACAGAGGTTACGAGTATAAACTGGTAATTTCTGTTTTTATTTTACAATTGCAGAATCACTTAACATTATTTATATATTGTAAACATACCACTCAAGCTGTCAAGGATGTTAAAGTCGATTAATTATATATAGAAGGTGCTTCCATGGTTTCTCAATCAGACAAACATAAGAAAACAAATTAAAAGAAATCGAATTTGATTGCCAGCGAATTTTTGGAAGGTAATTGTGATTTTATTCGATTTGTAACCAGATAGCAGACCAAAAACAAATTTAATTACAGTTGGATTATGACATGAGACTGAATACGTATATATTTATTTATTTTTTTTATAAATATAATCGTATAATCTGTGTATCTATATATATATTATATATATATATATATATATATATATATATATATATATATATATATATATATATATATATATATATATATATATATATATATATATACATTTATTTATATATATATATATATATCTGTATTTTATATATATAAATGTATTTATATACATCTGTATTATATATCCGTAAATATATAGCTATAATAATGGTTCATAATGATAATGCTAAATAATAATACAAGTAATAACATGTTACATATTTTAAATTTTTATTTCTATATATATATTATAATAATATTGGTAATATAATTAATAATATTAGTATAAATATTTAATAATAATGAGGGTAATAATAACATTGGTATAACAAATTATATTTATCAAATCTCACATTTAATAACAATACTGATATTGATGTTAGTAATAATAATAATACTATAATAAATATATTTTTAACTTGTATTTACATTTAATTACATATTATATGATAATATATATTAAATGTTTATTATGTATACATTTTATATATATTATCATATAATCATAATTATTAATAATAATCATATATATGCATTTTAATAATACTTAATTATTATTATTTTACATTTTTAATTACGCACAATTGTTCGTGAATCGTCGGGAATAGTCAAGAGGTCAATTAAATATATGAACATAGTTTCAAAGTTTTCGAGACTCAACACTTCAGATTTTTACTTATCGTGTCGGAATCATATAAAGATTATAGTTTTAATTTGGTCAGAAATTTCCGGGTCATTTCACAAGTCGTGTAACAGTTCTCATCATAGGCTTGGTAAAGCATCGATATCTCCACCGGTTAAGTAAGGACGACACTAATCTTCTTCCTAGGCATTCTTTCAAGAGGAAGACGGGTTGTAAGGGTTTAGTCGGGAAATTTATGGATCAGTGAAAGGTATCCAGATCTTTTAATTTTGAGAGAATTGATAGACTTTGATTTTTAGAGTATCCATTTTTGGATAGAGAATCGCCTGGAATCCTTAAAAAGTTTTCTTCAGAAGAGGCGAATTTTGCTAAGACTTTGTCTAGAATTTTCTTTGGCTCTTCCGGCATCCTTCTTTAGGGTAACTCCTCGGGTTTTTCTTTGCCTTATTCATAGAGACTTTGCTCTTTCACACATTTTTTTCGGCATACCCTTTCTTCATAGCTTTTGTCTTTCGTTCCTGGTGCCCAGAGAGAAAGTGATAATCCACTGAAAATAGGTCTTTGACCTATCAAAAACAATCAGGGGTTCAGAATCTTTCAACAAATAATTTTGAAGCGAATTTGATCGATATATCTCTTTACTAATCTCTGGATCTTTTGATGAATGGAAAGGGGAGTGAATGGTGTATTTTTTGGGAGTGAATTAGGGGTGAATATTCTGATTCATCAACTCTTTACGTGAGTTGGTCGGTTTAAATTGCGTGGAGTGAAAACGGAAACAGATGGCTTTTTGTCTTCTCTATTCCAAATGATTTCGGAAAGAGTATTGCACCTGCACCACGTATGGCGCTTACTAACCATTGGTCTTGAAACGTATGTCAGAACCAAGTTCTAACTTGAACCGTACACTGGCAGGCTCATCAATCGAAATGACAAAGTACTGTAGATTTGATGGGTCATACAGATACTTTGGGTCCAAGATTCCTCACCTTTTGGGAGTAGGGGTCGTGCTTGATCATGAATAGCCTTTTACATATTTCCTTAAAAGAAATCTTTTGACACAAAACATAAGTTTCAGCTTAATCGTTCCGTTCTAATAAATATTCTGAAAACTGATTTCTAGCATTTTTATTAGATCTTTTGGGCAAAACAAGGTAAGAATTTTTCGAAATAACCCAATATCCATTGCTTAATTGCTTTTTGGAAAACTTGGCATATTACGGTTACTCGACCTTTAAAACCTTTAAAACCTTTACCCATTACCCCACACTTAGAAGAACATTGTCCCTAATGTTCTCTAGAAAGAATATTTTAATACTTTATAAATTAAGGACATTGACTTCTAAAATTTCCAAGTTAGTTGCGGGGGTTACCCCACACTTAGAGATTTTGGTGCGTAATAATTGAAATAGGTTTGAGGAAGGATTACTTCCTTACAGTCGTGTTACTTCCTAGTGCTGGGCCTTCCTACTGTTAGTCTCCTAAGGACCAGTCTCTTTTGATAATATTTCTGAATGAAGAACAAAAAGAGAAAGGCAGCATTTTCACTATATATAACTTTTTTGGTAAAATGCTTCAAAAAAAAAAGATAAAACTAAAAGTAAAATAAAGTAAAGTAGTCTATAGAATACTATCCTGGTCAATGTGCTGAGTCGGCGCTGCGAAGTATCCAAAGGGATCATCATCATCCTCTAGTCTCGGCAAGTACTCAAGTGGTTGCCCTATATCCAACTCAGAGCCTAGTAGTGAATCCAGACAGAGGTCTGACGGCAACTCCAGGTGTGATTGGCTCGGGAAAGGCTCCTCGTCTGGTATGCTCCCGGTGATCTCAAATGCCTGGGCCGTTGGTGGCTCAACTGATATGGGAATAGTGACTAGGTGACAACCCTCAGGTAGCTTAGTGACTGGAACTGGCTCGGTGACTGGAGCAGGAAGCGTGATGTGAATAGGAGTAGCATGTGCAGGCAAGGCAGATGAGGCAACTGAGTGAACTGAGTTCGGTGTGGAACGCATGGGGGTAGCTTGTCATGTTGGCTGAACACGGCGTGCTAGCCTATATGACGACGGTCCCAGAGTACTGTGCGTCATCCCCTCGCGCTGAAGGTATGCTCTAAGAGCTCGGTAGAGCCTCTGCTGGTCTCTGAGTAATGCCCATGTAACATCAGGGTCATTTAAGGTGGCTCCATAGTGTATCACCGTCTGTGGTTCATGTATCTCTGGTAGTTGTGTGTTCTCGGCTGGTCTCCTGGCTAGACCTCTAGATCGTTGAACGGGAGGAGCTGGCAGTGCTGTGCCAATATCCTCCTCAACACTCTCCAATATCAATTGCTTTGGGCCTAATTGCCCTGTTGATGGCCTATTCTGATCAGCACTGCTTCCGGATGAGTAAACTCTAGGAGTCCCCCTCTTGCAAACTGGGATGTAAGCTGAAGCTCCTGAACTTAGCATTTTTGCCTGAACATATTTAACAAATTTGTAAGTACTAAGCGCAAGTATGGCGCTTAGTTGTTAGTACACAGAGATAATATTTTAAGACTGAAAATAAATTGAGATAAAATATAAATAATAATAAAAAGGATAAGTAAGGGGTGCCTCCCAAGAGCGCTTTGTTTATCAAGTTGTTACAACTCGACTTTTCCTTGTCAGATCGTCAGAATGGATCAAAGGAGAAGAGGTGCTCCTCCTTATCATGGTCTTCTAAATAAGCTTTTAGCCGGTGGCCGTTGACTTTGAAGTTGCCAGTAGGTCCTTCCAATTCCACGGCTCCGTGTAGAAAATCATGTACAACTTTGTATGGGCCACTCCATCTTAATCTAAATTTTCCTGCGAACTTCTTGAACTGAGAATTGAAGAGCAGAACTTTATCTCCAGGGGCGAACTTTATAGGAATCAATTTTGCTTCATGCATAAGCTTCGTTCGTTCCGTGTAGATGTATGACATTTCGTATGCTTGGTCTCTTAATTCGGCGTGTTCGTTCATCCGCATCTTCCGATGCTTTGCGGAAACCGAGGGATCGAGCTTACAGGTCTTCAGTGCCCAGAGAGCTTTATATTCAAGTTCCAGTAGAAGGTGACAGGCTTTTCCATAGATCATGCGGTAGGGTGTAGTCCGTAGAGGATTCTTGTAAGCAGTCTGGAATGCCTACAGAGCATCGTCTAGTTTCTCTGCCCATTTATTTCCATGATGGCCGACAGTTTGTTCTAAGATTATTTTGAGTGCTCTGTTCGTGACCTTTACTTGTCCGTTAGTCTGCGGATGATATGCAGTGGACATTTTGTGGGTAACTCTTTATTGTTGCATCACCTTCATAAATTGAGTATTACATAAGTGTGTGCCTCTATCACTTATTATAGCATGGGGAGCTCCATATCGGCAGAAGAGTCTCTTCAGGAAGTTGGTGATGACTTTGGCATCATTGGTTGGAAATGCTTGGGTTTCGACCCATCTGGAGACGTAATCTGCTGCTACGAGGACATATTCTTTCCCATTAGACTTTAGGAATGGCCCCATAAAGTCTAATCCCCATATATCGAAAATCTCGCAAGCTTTGATATTAGTCTGAGGCATCTCATTCTTCATAGAGATAATACCTTGCCTTTGGCATGCGTCGCAACGCTTTACAAGCTCTTGTGCATCTCGGAATATAGACGGCCAATAAAATCATGATTCGTAGACTTTTCTTGCGGTTAAGTTTGCTCCATGATGACCTCCAGTTGGTCCATGGTGACATTGGTGAAGAATCCATGCTGCTTGTTTTTCATCTACGTACCTCCAGATTATCTGATCAGGGCAAATTCTAAACTGGTAAGGATCTTCCCAGTAGTAGTACTTGACATCCATGAAAAACTTCATTCTTCGGGAGGAGCTCATTCCCTTCGGTACTACTCCGGCAACTAGGTAGTTGGCCATGTCAGCATACCAAGGAGTGTCAGTAAATTGTGATCCTATGTGAGTTTGTCATAAACTCATAAGCTGTTCTTCGGGAAATTTATCTCTGATATCTTGTTCAGCAAGTTTTTCCATCGCTGGGTTCTCCAAATAACTAAGATGATCTGCTGCGACGTTCTCTGCTCCTTTCTTATCTTTAATCTCAATATCGAATTCCTGAAGGAGTAAGATCCATCGTAGTAGTCTTAGTTTCACGTCTTGCTTAGTGAATAGATATTTGAGGGCTGGATGATCTGTATAGACCGTAGTTTTGGATAGGATGAGACAGGAACATAATTTTTCGAAGGCGAATACTACAGCTAGCAGCTTTTTTTCTATGGTAGTGTAATTGTCTTGAGCTCCGGTTAAGGTTTTGCTTGCGTAATAAATTGGATGAAAGTGTTTATCTGTCCGTTGTCCAAGCACGGATCCAACTGCGAAGTCCCTCGCATCACACATGATTTCAAACGGTAGACTCCAATCAGGAGCTATCATGATGGGTGCATGTGTTAGCTGTTCCTTCAGATAGTTGAATGCTTTTCGACATTCTTCATTGAAGACAAACGGGACTTCCTTTCCTAGGAGATGAGTGAGAGGTCGTGTGACCTTTGAAAAATCCTTAATGAAGCGTCGGTAGAAACTGGCGTGTCCTAGGAAACTCCTTACCGCTCTTACTGTGGTAGGTTCTGGAAGTTTAGTAATGGTCTCAATCTTAGCCTTATCAACTTCTATTCCTGCTTTTGAAATCTTATGTCCTAAAACTATCTCTTCTTTAACCATGAAGTGACATTTTTCCCAATTCGGAACTAAATTTGACTCTTCACACCGGGTGAACATCTTATCAAGGTTTGAAAGGCACGAATCAAAGGTACTACCAAAGACTGAGAAGTCGTCCATGAAGACTTCCATGCAACGTTCAATCATGTCGTGGAATATTGCTACCATGCATCGCTGGAATGTAGCTGGTGCATTGCATAGCCCAAAGGGCATGCGTCGATAAGTAAATTTTCCATAAGGACAGGTAAATGTTGTCTTTTCTTGGTCCTTTGGATCGAGGGGAATTTGAAAGTAGCCGAAAAAACCATCAAGGAAATAGTAGTATTCATTTTCTGATAGACGTTCCAACATTTTATCGATGAAAGGTAATGAAAAATGATCCTTTCGGATTACATCGTTTAGTTTACGATAATCTATGCAAACCCTCCAACCGGTGACTTCCCGAGTTGGAATAAGCTCATTATTCTCATTTTGAATTACGGTTGTCCCTCCCTTTTTGGGTACCACTTGAACAGGACTAACCCATGGCAAATCAGAGATGGGATAAATCAGACCAGCGTCCAGAAGTTTGATTACTTCTTTCTTGATGACTTCTTGAATCATAGGGTTGACCCTTCTTTGCCTCTGAACTGAAGGTTTGAAATCGTCTTCCATGAAAATCTTGTGGGTGCAATAGTTGGGGATGATCCCTTTTATGTTAGAGATCTTCCTAGCAATTGCCTTCTTATGTGATTTTAAAACTTGAATCAACTTCGCCTGTGAGGTCTTTCGAGATGATTACAGGGAGTTGCGATTTTCCTTCTAAGAATGCATACACCAGATTGTCGGGTAACTTCTTCAATTCTAATTCCGAAGGTTCCTCGATAGATGGCTTCATCCTAGCTATCTCCTTTCGGTCTAACGAGTCATACTTCTCCTGGAATTCTAATTCTTCAGTGGCGATTACTGATGCTATCTGTTCTTCATTTCTAGAAATTGTCCTTCTTAATGCTTCCTCTTCAGAAATGTCTTCTTTAGTTTCGAAGGTGGGTTCGGGAAACTCCTCACAGTCCTCTTTTGACTAGGGTTCCTGATATACCGGAATGAAATCCGTCTCTTCATTCGGTCTTCTCCTTAGTAAAGGTAAAGGAATGCCTTATACTAGCGGTGCTATTTGGATAGTCTTGCCAAGAAAATTACTTTCAGAGAGGGGAGATTTGTGTTAACTAAGGTTCATGGCTGAATGGTTGTCGAGATTTCCTTCAGGAGGTGTAAAAAATAGATCCTTAGAAATTTGATCTTGACTACATATAGCCATGGTTTCTTCCAGGTATTCATTGACGAGTTCTTAAAAAGAATCAGAGAGATTCACATCCTCTTCTCTAGGATGGCTCATGAGATGATCAACATTGAATGTGATTTCTTCTCCTCCAGCCCTTAATTTCAATGATTTCTCGTGCATATCAATTACGATCTTGGCAGTATTCAGGAATGGTCTGCCAAGAATGAGTGGGACCTTCGTGTCTTCCTCAATATCCATAATCACGAAATCAACGGGAAACACGAACTTATCCACTCTAACTATGACATCTTCAGCTATTCCCCGAGGAATCGTAATTGATCTGGTTTCCAGCATTTTTACTATATGAGCAAAGACATCATCCTTCTCAGCTTCTTCATTGCTCCAATCTTCCTGTATGCAGCTATTGTGTCCAAGAGATTCCATGCTTCGTCTGCTGTTCGGGACATGAAATTGCCTTGCGAGGCTATGTCTAGGAGAGACTTATCATCCTTGGTCAAACCACTGTAAAGTCTACAGATTATGTCTGCCTGACTTAACGAATGATTCGGACATCTTTTAAGCATCATCTTTATTCTATTCCATGCTAGACACAATGACTCGTTTTCTTTTTGAGAAAAGTTTGTGATGTCATTTCTTAAACAGGTTTGCAGGGAGGGTGGATAAAATTTGTTTAGAAATTTAGTGGCTAAATCTCCCATGAATGGATTGAATTCGGGTTAAGTTCATCAAACCATGCTAAAGCGTGTGCTGAAAGTGAATATTGAAAAAAGATGAAGTTTTAAAATGTTTTTCTCGTTTTCTTCCTTCTTAAAAGAGTCAACCATACTGATAAATTTGTTTAAGTGAAAGTTTGAATTGTCAGTCGATAATTCTTGAAATTTACAGATCATACTGACTAGTTTAATCATGTGTGAATTGATTTCAGGAATTCCTTCAGTTCCTAAGGTGATTGGTTCTCCTCTTTCCTCTAAGCATGACTTATGCATAGAAGCAAGGGTGTCTTGTTGTTCCATTTTTTTTAGATTTTCTGTGTAAAAAGGCTTAAAAGTAACTTTTAGAAAATATTAATTTACTAAAAGGATCGATAATTTAATAAAAACAATTATTCTTGAAATTGAGTCGCTAACCAAATCGGATATCTTAACTGATAGGATTTCTTAGAGATTACTTGTATCGAGGTAGCCAGGCTGACTACGGAGAGGCAGGATCCTTTTGGTTCCTATATAATTAGAGACTGTTCAGAAAATCCAACAACCAAGTCCGTGTATAATTTTCTTTCTTAGACACCACCAAACAACACTTTTGCCTGTTTAAAATCTTTCTCAATCAAAGTATTCGATCCCCGACAGTGGCGCCAGAAAACTTGTTACTACTATGATATGGCCGAAATGGACGGTTTTATTCGTGCGGTGTCGTTAGGCCACAGGACGTCTGATTCAGTTGATCAAGGTAGCACACAGTGGTTTTGGTTATTTATATTGTGCGGGGCCTAAATTTACTTTACTTTCTAAGGTGTTGAAGGTGTAAGTTAACCTAGTGTCATGTTTTTTTTTTTTATGGATTAACGATTTGAAGATCAAGTGGATAATTGTCTTTTAGTTAAATTACCTCGATAAAAGATAGTAGTTGGTTTTAGCTAAAAGTCCTAAGTGCATAAAAGTAAATAAGTGGAAGGATATCCGGAGTATGCAGATCAGGGAAATGTTGACCAAGATATCAGTGTTGGGTTAGGGAAAGGTAATTATGCTTATGTTAAGACTGAAATGTCCCGTTCTTATTGATTAAAAACGTTCCATATTAATTGATTTCGTTGCGAGGTTTTGACCTCTATATGAGACGTTTTTCAAAGACTGCATTCATTTTTAAAACAAACCATAACCTTTATTTCATAGATAAAGGTTTTAAAAAGCTTTACGTAGATTATCAAATAATGATAATCTAAAATATCCTGTTTACACACGACCATTACATAATGGTTTACAATATAAATATGTTACAACAAAATAAGTTTCTTGAATGCAGTTTTTACACAATATCATACAAGCATGGACTCCAAATCTCGTCCTTATTTAAGTATGCGATAGCGGAAGCTCTTAATAATCACCTGAGAATAAACATGGTTAAAACGTCAACAAAAATGTTGGTGAGTTATAGGTTTAACCTATATATATCAAATCATAATAATAGACCACAAGATTTCATATTTCAATACACATCCCATACATAGAGATAAAAATCATTCATATGGTGAACACCTGGTAACCGACATTAACAAGATGCATATATAAGAATATCCCCATCATTCCGGGACACCCTTCGGATATGATATAAATTTCGAAGTACTAAAGCATCCGGTACTTTGGATGGGGTTTGTTAGGCCCAATAGATCTATCTTTAGGATTCGCGTCAATTAGGGTGTCTGTTCCCTAATTCTTAGATTACCAGACTTAATAAAAGGGGCATATTCGATTTCGATAATTCAACCATAGAATGTAGTTTCACGTACTTGTGTCTATTTTGTAAATCATTTATAAAACCTGCATGTATTCTCATCCCAAAAATATTAGATTTTAAAAGTGGGACTATAACTCACTTTCACAGATTTTTACTTCGTCGGGAAGTAAGACTTGGCCACTGGTTGATTCACGAACCTATAACAATATATACATATATATCAAAGTATGTTCAAAATATATTTACAACACTTTTAATATATTTTGATGTTTTAAGTTTATTAAGTCAGCTGTCCTCGTTAGTAACCTACAACTAGTTGTCCACAGTTAGATGTACAGAAATAAATCGATAAATATTATCTTGAATCAATCCACAACCCAGTGTATACGTATCTCAGTATTGATCACAACTCAAACTATATATATTTTGGAATCAACCTCAACCCTGTATAGCTAACTCCAATATTCACATATAGAGTGTCTATGGTTGTTCCGAAATATATATAGATGTGCCGACATGATAGGTCGAAACATTGTATACGCGTCTATGGTATCTCAAGATTACATAATATACAATACAAGTTGATTAAGTTATGGTTGGAATAGATTTGTTACAAATTTTCACGTAGCTAAAATGAGAAAAATTATCCAATCTTGTTTTACCCATAACTTCTTCATTTTAAATCCGTTTTGAGTGAATGAAATTGCTATGGTTTCATATTGAACTCTATTTTATGAATCTAAACAGAAAAAGTATAGGTTTATAGTCGGAAAAATAAGTTACAAGTTGTTTTTGTAAAGGTAGTCATTTCAGTCCAAAGAACGACGTCTAGATGACCATTTTAGAAAACATACTTCCACTTTGAGTTTAACCATAATTTTTGGATATAGTTTCATGTTCATAATAAAAATCATTTTCTCAGAATAAAAACTTTTAAATCAAAGTTTATCATAGTTTTTAATTAACTAACCCAAAACAGCCCGCGGTGTTACTACGACGGCGTAAATCCGGTATTACGGTGTTTTTCGTGTCTCCAGGTTTTAAATCATTAAGTTAGCATATCATATAGATATAGAACATGTGTTTAGTTGATTTTAAAAGTCAAGTTAGAAGGATTAACTTTTGTTTGCAAACAAGTTTAGAATTAACTAAACTATGTTCTAGTGATTACAAGTTTAAACCTTCGAATAAGATAGCATTATATGTATGAATTGAATGATGTTATGAACATCATTACTACCTTAAGTTCCTTGGATAAACCTACTGGAAAAGTGAAAAATGGATCTAGCTTCAACGGATCCTTGGATGGCTCGAAGTTCTTGAAGCAGAATCATGACACGAAAACAAGTTCAAGTAAGATCATCACTTGAAATAAGATTGTTATAGTTATAGAAATTGAACCAAAGTTTGAATATGATTATTACCTTGTATTAGAATGATAACCTACTGTAAAAAACAAAGATTTCTTGAGGTTGGATAATCACCTTACAAGATTGGAAGTGAGCTAGCAAACTTGAAAGTATTCTTGATTTTATGTAACTAGAACTTGTAGAATATATGAAGAACACTTAGAACTTGAAGATAGAACTTGAAAGAGATAAATTAGATGAAGAAAATTAAAGAATGAAAGTGTTTGTAGGTGTTTTTGGTCGTTGGTGTATGGATTAGATATAAAGGATATGTAATTTTGTTTTCATGTAAATAAGTCATGAATGATTACTCATATTTTTGTAATTTTATGAGATATTTCATGCTAGTTGCCAAATGATGGTTCCCACATGTGTTAGGTGACTCACATGGGCTGCTAAGAGCTGATCATTGGAGTGTATATACCAATAGTACATACATCTAAAAGCTGTGTATTGTACGAGTACGAATACGGGTGCATACGAGTAGAATTGTTGATGAAACTGAACGAGGATGTAATTGTAAGTATTTTTGTTAAGTAGAAGTATTTTGATAAGTGTATTGAAGTCTTTCAAAAGTGTATAAATACATATTAAAACACTACATGTATATACATTTTAACTGAGTCGTTAAGTCATCGTTAGTCGTTACATGTAAGTGTTGTTTTGAAACCTTTAGGTTAACGATCTTGTTAAATGTTGTTAACCCAATGTTTATAATATCAAATGAGATTTTAAATTATTATATTATCATGATATTATCATGTATGAATATCTCTTAATATGATATATATACATTAAATGTCTTTACAACGATAATCGTTACATATATGTCTCGTTTAAAAATCATTAAGTTAGTAGTCTTGTTTTTACATATGTAGTTCATTGTTAATATACTTAATGATATGTTTACTTATCATAGTATCATATTAACTATATATATATCCATATATATGTCATCATATAGTTTTTACAAGTTTTAACGTTCGTGAATCACCGGTCAACTTGGGTGGTCAATTGTCTATATGAAACATATTTCAATTAATCAAGTCTTAACAAGTTTGATTGCTTAACATGTTGGAAACATTTAATCATGTAAATATCAATCTCAATTAATATATATAAACATGGAAAAGTTCGGGTCACTACAGTACCTACCCGTTAAATAAATTTCGTCCCGAAATTTTAAACAGTTGAAGGTGTTGACGAATCTTCTAGAAATAGATGCGGGTATTTCTTCTTCATCTGATCTTCACGCTCCCAGGTGAACTCGAGTCCTCTACGAGCATTCCATCGAACCTTAACAATTGGTATCTTGTTTTGCTTAAGTCTTTTAACCTCACGATCCATTATTTCGACGGGTTCTTCGATGAATTGAAGTTTTTCGTTGATTTGGATTTCATCTAACGGAATAGTGAGATCTTCTTTAGCAAAACATTTCTTCAAATTCGAGACGTGGAAAGTGTTATGTACAGCCGCGAGTTGTTGAGGTAACTCAAGTCGGTAAGCTACTGGTCCGACACGATCAATAATCTTGAATGGTCCAATATACCTTGGATTTAATTTCCCTCATTTACCAAATCGAACAACGCCTTTCCAAGGTGCAACTTTAAGCATGACCATCTCTCCAATTTCAAATTCTATATCTTTTCTTTTAATGTCAGCGTAGCTCTTTTATCGACTTTGGGCGGTTTTCAACCGTTGTTGAATTTGGATGATCTTGTCGGTAGTTTCTTGTATAATCTCCGGACCCGTAATCTGTCTATCCCCCACTTCACTCCAACAAATCGGAGACCTGCACTTTCTACCATAAAGTGCTTCAAACGGCGCCATCTCAATGCTTGAATGGTAGCTGTTGTTGTAGGAAAATTCTGCTAACGGTAGATGTCGATCCCAACAGTTTCCGAAATCAATAACACATGCTCGTAGCATGTCTTCAAGCATTTGTATCGTCCTTTCGCTCTGCCCATCAGTTTGTGGATGATAGGCAGTACTCATGTCTAGACGAGTTCCTAATGCTTGCTGTAATGTCTGCCAGAATCTTGAAATAAATCTACCATCCCTATCAGAGATAATAGAGATTGGTATTCCATGTCTGGAGATGACTTCCTTCAAATACAGTCGTGCTAACTTCTCCATCTTGTCATCTTCTCTTATTGGCAGGAAGTGTGCTGATTTGGTGAGACGATCAACTATTACCCAAATAGTATCAAAACCACTTGCAGTCCTTGGCAATTTAGTGATGAAATCCATGGTAATGTTTTCCCATTTCCATTCCGAGATTTCTGGTTGTTGAAGTAGACCTGATGGTTTCTGATGCTCAGCTTTGACCTTAGAACACGTCAAACATTCTCCTACATATTTAGCAACATCGGCTTTCATACCTGGCCACCAAAAATGTTTCTTGAGATCCTTGTACATCTTCCCCGTTTCAGGATGTATTGAGTATCTGGTTTTATGAGCTTCTCTAAGTACCATTTCTCTCATATCTCCAAATTTTGGTACCCAAATCCTTTCAGCCCTATACCGGGTTCCGTCTTCCCGAATATTAAGATGCTTCTCCGATCCCTTGGGTATTTCATCCTTTAAATTTCCCTCTTTTAAAACTCCTTGTTGCGCCTCCTTCATTTGAGTAGTAAGGTTATTATGAATCATTATATTCATAGATTTTACTCGAATGGGTTCTCTGTCCTTCCTGCTCAAGGCATCGGCTACCACATTTGCCTTCCCCGGGTGGTAACGAATCTCAAAGTCGTAATCATTCAATAATTCAATTCACCTACGCTGCCTCATATTCAGTTGTTTCTGATTAAATATGTGTTGAAGACTTTTGTGGTCGGTATATATAATACTTTTGACCCCATATAAGTAGTGCCTCCAAGTCTTTAATGCAAAAACAACCGCGCCTAATTCCAAATCATGCGTCGTATAATTTTGTTCGCGAATCTTCAATTGTCTAGACGCATAAGCAATCACCTTCGTTCGTTGCATTAATACACAACCGAGACCTTGCTTTGATGCGTCACAATAAATCACAAAATCATCATTCCCTTCAGGCAATGACAATATAGGTGCCGTAGTTAGCTTTTTCTTCAATAACTGAAACGCTTTCTCTTGTTCATCATTCCATTCAAATTTCTTCCCTTTATGCGTTAATGCAGTCAAGGGTTTTGCTATTCTGGAAAAGTCTTGGATGAACTTTCTGTAGTAACCAGCTAGTCCTAAAAACTGGCGTATGTGTTTCGGAGTTTTCGGGGTTTTCCACTTTTCAACAGTTTATATCTTTGCCGGATCCACCTTAATACCTTCTTTGTTCACTATGTGACCGAGGAATTGAACTTCTTCCAACCAAAATGCACACTTTGAAAACTTAGCGTACAATTCTTCCTTCCTCAATACTTCTAACACCTTTCTCAAATGTTCACCGTGTTCTTGGTCATTCTTTGAGTAAATAAGTATGTCATCAATGAAAACAATGACAAACTTGTCAAGGTATGGTCCACACACTCGGTTCATAAGGTCCAAGAACACAGCTGGTGCATTAGTTAAACCAAACGGCATGACCATAAACTCGTAATGACCGTAACGTGTTCTGAAAGCAGTCTTTGGAATATCATCTTCTTTCACCCGCATTTGATGATATTCGGAACGTAAGTCAATCTTTGAATAAACAGACGAGCCTTGTAGTTGATCAAATAAGTCGTCGATTCTCGGTAGTGGGTAGCGGTTCTTAATGGTAAGTTTGTTCAACTCTCGGTAGTCGATACACAACCTGAATGTACCATCTTTCTTCTTGACAAACAAAATAGGAGCTCCCCACGGTGATGTGCTTGGTCGAATGAAACCACGCTCTAAAAGTTCTTGTAATTGGCTTTGCAGTTCTTTCATCTCGCTGGGTGCGAGTCTGTAAGGAGCACGAGCTATTGGTGCACCTCCTGGTACAAGATCTATTTGAAATTCAACGGATCGATGTGGGGGTAATCCCGGTAATTCTTTCGGAAATACATCGGGAAATTCTTTTGCGACGGGAACATCATTGATGCTCTTTTCTTCAGTTTGTACTTTCTCGACGTGTGCTAGAACAGCATAGCAACCTTTTCTTATTAGTTTTTGTGCCTTCAAATTACTAATAAGATGTAGCTTCGTGTTGCCCTTTTCTCCGTACACCATTAAGGGTTTTCCTTTTTCTCGTATAATGCGAATTGCATTTTTGTAACAAACGATCTCTGCTTTCACTTCTTTCAACCAGTCCATACCGATTATCACATCAAAACTCCCTAACTCTACTGGTATCAAGTCAATCTTAAATGTTTCGCTAACCAGTTTAATTTCTCGATTCCGACATATATTATCTGCTGAAATTAATTTACCATTTGCTAATTCGAGTAAAAATTTACTATCCAAAGGCGTCAATGGACAACTTAATTTAGCACAAAAATCTCTACTCATATAGCTTGTATCCGCACCCGAATCAAATAAAACGTAAGCAGATTTATTGTCAATAAGAAACGTACCCGTAACAAGCTCCGGGTCTTCCTGTGCCTCTGCCGCATTAATATTGAAAACTCTTCCGCGGCCTTGTCCATTCGTGTTCTCCTGGTTCGGGCAATTTCTAATAATGTGGCCCGGTTTTCCACATTTATAACAAACTACATTGGAATAACTTGCTCCGACACTACTTGCTCCACCATTACTCGTTCCGACACCATTTGTTCCTTTCGTTCTATTAACCCCTGGTCCGTAGACCTCACACTTCACCGCGCTATGACCATTTCTTTTACACTTATTGCAAAATTTGGTGCAGAACCCCGAGTGATACTTTTCACACCTTTGGCATATCTGCTTCTGATTGTTGTTGTTGTTGCGGTTATTATTGTTGTTGGGATGATTGTTGTAGTTGCTGTTGTTGTTGTTGTGGTTGTTGTTGGGCCGTTTGTTGTAGTTGCGATTGATGTTGCTATTGTTGGGATAATTGTTGCGATTATTGTTGTAATTGCTGTTGTTGTTATATTGGTGATTCTTATCACTGTTTTCCTCCCACTTTCTTTTGACTTGCTTCACATTGGCCTCTTCAGCAGTCTGTTCTTTAATTCTTTCTTCAATCTGGTTCACTAGTTTGTGAGCCATTCTACATGCCTGTTGTATGGAGGCGGGCTCGTGTGAACTTATATCTTCTTGGATTCTTTCCGGTAATCCTTTCACAAATGCGTCGATCTTCTCTTCCTCATCTTCGAACACTCCCGGACACAATAGGCACAATTCTGTGAATCGTCTTTCATACGTGGTAATATCAAATCCTTGGGTTCGTAACCCTCTAAGTTCTGTCTTGAGCTTATTGACCTCGGTTCTGGGATGGTACTTCTCGTTCATCAAGTGCTTGAATGCTGACCACGGTAGTGCGTACGCATCGTCTTGTCCCACTTGCTCTAGATAGGTATTCCACCATGTTAACGCAGAACCTGTGAAGGTATGCGTAGCGTACTTCACTTTGTCCTCTTCAGTACACTTACTTATGGCAAACACCAATTCGACCTTCTCGGTCCACCGTTTCAATCCGATCGGTCCTTCGGTTCCATCAAATTCCAAAGGTTTGCAGGCAGTGAATTCTTTATAGGTGCATCCTACATGATTTCCTGTACTGCTAGATCCAAGGTTATTGTTGGTATGTAGCGCAGCTTGTACTGCGGCTATGTTTGAAGCTAGAAAAGTACGGAATTTCTCTTCATTCATATTCACGGTGTGTCGAGTAGTTGGTGCCATTTCCTTCAAAATAGTCAAATGGAACAAGTTAATCATACAGAATATTAAGAGTAGTTAATAGTATTTCGTAGCATAATATGAACTCATTTATAAAAGCTTTTTCTTCATATTAGCGTTTTATAAGTTTAAATTCGGGTAGTACCTACCCGTTAAGTTCATACTTAGTAGCTAATATACAATTCAACTACTACAATTCTATATGAAAAACTGATTATAATAATATTTCGCGTTCAAACTTTTATACAATATTTTACAAACTTACAATACCGCTTATTTTACATAAAGCATGAAATATAGCACACAATAACTTTGATACAAGATAGTTGTGAAGATAATTCTAGCTAGTACACAAGTCGTTCAGCAAAGGCAATAAAGACACGTAATTCATACATCCAGAAACAAGTCATGCATTCTGGTTTTACTAGGACTACTTCCCATCCTTGGTCTTGTGGAACATAACCGTTATGGCCGTTGATAAGACAGCGTGTTGTAACGTCGTCAAAGGGACGAGGGTTACGTAATGTCCAACGGTCCCGTAACAATCTAAAAACCTCATTTCTTACCCCAATTACCGACTCCGTCACTTGTGGGAATGTTTTGTTTAATAGTTGTAGGCCGATGTTCTTGTTCTCACTTTGGTGAGAAGCGAACATTACTAATCCGTAAGCATAACATGCTTCTTTATGTTGCATGTTAGCCGCTTTTTCTAAATCACGAAGTCCAATATTCGGATATATTGAGTCAAAATAATTTCTTAACCCATTGCGTAAAATAGCATTTGGGTTCCCCGCAATATATGCGTCAAAGTAAACACATCGTAACTTATGGATTTCCCAATGTGATATCCCCCATCTTTCGAACGATAGCCTTTTATAAACCAAGGCATTCTTGGAACGTTCTTCGAATGTCTTACAAACTGATCTCG
This sequence comes from Rutidosis leptorrhynchoides, assembly GCF_046630445.1. NCBI lineage: Eukaryota > Viridiplantae > Streptophyta > Magnoliopsida > Asterales > Asteraceae > Rutidosis > Rutidosis leptorrhynchoides. The sequence continues at coordinate 228,519,852 of NC_092337.1, read as the reverse complement.
CCTTAAATAGTTGTGCCGAAGAATTCTGACCGACTCTAGACAAGATTTCATCAATCATGTCTCCGGGTAGGTCTCTTAAAATATTGAGTTGTCTATCCATTTTGTATTTTTATACTGTAAAATAGACAAGAGTTAGATTCATAAAAAAAAAATACTTATTAATACAAGCAATTTTTACATATATCATAAAGCATAAGCACACTATATTACATATATTACACCACACGAATACAGCTATCTTATTCCGACTCGCTTGTTTCTTCTTCTTCGGTTTTGGTTCGTTTTGCCAAGTTTCTAGGGATATATGATGTTCCCCTAATACGAGCCGTCGTTATCCACATTGGTTTAGAAAAACCTGGTGGTTTAGAGGTTCCCGGGTCATTGTTACAACTTAAGGACTTCAGGGGTTGACGATACATATAAAGTTCATCGGGGTTGGAATTAGATTTCTCTATTTTTATGCCCTTTTCCTTATTATTTTCTTTTGCCTTTTTAAATTCAGTTGGGGTAATTTCTATAACATCATCGGAATTCTCGTCGGAATCCGATTCATCGGAGAATTGGTAATCCTCCCAATATTTTGCTTCCTTGGCGGAAACACCATTGACCATAATTAACCTTGGTTGGTTGGTTGAGGATTTTCTTTTACTTAACCATTTTATTGTTTCCCCCACCGGTTCTATTTCTTCATCCGGTTCCGATTCTTCTTCCAGTTCCGATTCTTTTTCTGGTTCCGACTCTTCTTTCGGTTCCTCTTCGGGAACTTGTGAATCAGTCCACGAATCATTCCAATTTACATTTGACTCTTCATTATTATTAGGTGAGTCAATGGGACTTGTTCTAGAGGTAGACATCTATCACATAATATCAAATGCGTTAAGAGATTAATATATCACATAATATTCACATGTTAAAAATATATAGTTTCCAACAAAATTTGTTAAGCAATCATTTTTCAAGTAAACACGGTCGAAGTCCAGACTCACTAATGCATCCTAACAAACTCGATAAGACACACTAATGCAAAATTCTGGTTCTCTAAGACCAACGCTCGGATACCAACTGAAATGTCCCGTTCTTATTGATTAAAAATGTTCCATATTAATTGATTTCGTTGCGAGGTTTTGACCTCTATATGAGACGTTTTTCAAAGACTGCATTCATTTTTAAAACAAACCATAACCTTTATTTCATGGATAAAGGTTTTAAAAAGCTTTACGTAGATTATCAAATAATGATAATCTAAAATATCCTGTTTACACACGACCATTACATAATGGTTTACAATATAAATATGTTACAACAAAATAAGTTTCTTGAATGCAGTTTTTACACAATATCATACAAGCATGGACTCCAAATCTCTTCCTTATTTAAGTATGCGATAGCGGAAGCTCTTAATAATCACTTGAGAATAAACATGGTTAAAACGTCAACAAAAATGTTGGTGAGTTATAGGTTTAACCTATATGTATCAAATCATAATAATAGACCACAAGATTTCATATTTCAATACACATCCCATACATAGAGATAAAAATCATTCATATGGTGAACACCTGGTAACCGACATTAACAAGATGCATATATAAGAATATCCCCATCATTCCGGGACACCCTTCGGATATGATATAAATTTCGAAGTACTAAAGCATCCGGTACTTTGGATGGGGTTTGTTAGGCTCAATAGATCTATCTTTAGGATTCGCGTCAATTAGGGTGTCTGTTCCCTAATTCTTAGATTACCAGACTTAATAAAAGGGGCATATTCGATTTCGATAATTCAACCATAGAATGTAGTTTCACGTACTTGTGTCTATTTTGTAAATCATTTATACAACCTGCATGTATTCTCATCCCAAAAATATTAGATTTTAAAAGTGGGACTATAACTCACTTTCACAGATTTTTACTTCGTCGGAAAGTAAGACTTGGCCACTGGTTGATTCACGAACCTATAACAATATATACATATATATCAAAGTATGTTCAAAATATATTTACAACACTTTTAATATATTTTGATGTTTTAAGTTTATTAAGTCAGCTGTCCTCGTTAGTAACCTACAACTAGTTGTCCACAGTTAGATGTACAGAAATAAATCGATAAATATTATCTTGAATCAATCCACGACCCAGTGTATACATATCTCAGTATTGATCACAACTCAAACTATATATATTTTGGAATCAACCTCAACCCTGTATAGCTAACTCCAACATTCACATATAGAGTGTCTATGGTTGTTCCAAAATATATATAGATGTGCCGACATGATAGGTCGAAACATTGTATACATGTCTATGGTATCTCAAGATTACATAAGATACAATACAAGTTGATTAAGTTATGGTTGGAATAGATTTGTTACAAATTTTCACGTAGCTAAAATGAGAAAAATTATCCAATCTTGTTTTACCCATAACTTCTTCATTTTAAATCCGTTTTGAGTGAATCAAATTGCTATGGTTTCATATTGAACTCTATTTTATGAATCTAAACAGAAAAAGTATAGGTTTATAGTAGGAAAAATAAGTTACAAGTCATTTTTGTAAAGGTAGTCATTTCAGTCGAAAGAACGACGTCTAGATGACCATTTTAGAAAACATACTTCCACTTTGAGTTTAACCATAATTTTTGGATATAGTTTCATGTTCATAATAAAAATCATTTTCTCAGAATAACAACTTTTAAATCAAAGTTTATCATAGTTTTTAATTAACTAACCCAAAACAGCCCGCGGTGTTACTACGACGGCGTAAATCCGGTTTTACGGTGTTTTTCGTGTCTCCAGGTTTTAAATCATTAAGTTAGCATATCATATAGATATAGAACGTGTGTTTAGTTGATTTTAAAAGTCAAGTTAGAAGGATTAACTTTTGTTTGCGAACAAGTTTAGAATTAACTAAACTATGTTCTAGTGATTACAAGTTTAAACCTTCGAATAAGATAGCTTTATATGTATGAATTGAATGATGTTATGAACATCATTACTACCTTAAGTTCCTTGGATAAACCTACTGGAAAAGTGAAAAATGGATCTAGCTTCAACGGATCCTTGGATCGCTCGAAGTTCTTGAAGCAGAATCATGACACGAAAATAAGTTCAAGTAAGATCATCACTTGAAATAAGATTGTTATAGTTATAGAAATTGAACCAAAGTTTGAATATGATTATTACCTTGTATTAGAATGATAACCTACTATAAGAAACAAAGATTTCTTGAGGTTGGATGATCACCTTACAAGATTGGAAGTGAGCTAGCAAACTTGAAAGTATTCTTGATTTTATGTAACTAGAACTTGTAGAATATATGAAGAACACTTAGAACTTGAAGATAGAACTTGAGAGAGATCAATTAGATGAAGAAAATTGAAGAATGAAAGTGTTTGTAGGTGTTTTTGGTCGTTGGTGTATGGATTAGATATAAAGGATATGTAATTTTGTTTTCATGTAAATAAGTCATGAATGATTACTCATATTTTTGTAATTTTATGAGATATTTCATGCTAGTTGCCAAATGATGGTTCCCACATGTGTTAGGTGACTCACATGGGCTGCTAAGAGCTGATCATTGGAGTGTATATACCAATAGTACATACATCTAAAAGCTGTGTATTGTACGAGTACGAATACGGGTGCATACGAGTAGAATTGTTGATGAAACTGAACGAGGATGTAATTGTAAGTATTTTTGTTAAGTAGAAGTATTTTGATAAGTGTATTGAAGTCTTTCAAAAGTGTATAAATAAATATTAAAACACTACATGTATATACATTTTAACTGAGTCGTTAAGTCATCGTTAGTCGTTACATGTAAGTGTTGTTTTGAAACCTTTAGGTTAACGATCTTGTTAAATGTTGTTAACCCAATGTTTATAATATCAAATGAGATTTTAAATTATTATATTATCATGATATTATCATGTATGAATATCTCTTAATATGATATATATACATTAAATGTCTTTACAACGATAATCGTTACATATATGTCTCGTTTAAAAATCATTAAGTTAGTAGTCTTGTTTTTACATATGTAGTTCATTGTTAATATACTTAATGATATGTTTACTTATCATAGTATCATATTAACTATATATATATATCCATATATATGTCATCATATAGTTTTTACAAGTTTTAACGTTCGTGAATCACCGGTCAACTTGGGTGGTCAATTGTCTATATGAAACATATTTCAATTAATCAAGTCTTAACAAGTTTGATTGCTTAACATGTTGGAAACATTTAATCATGTAAATATCAATCTCAATTAATATATATAAACATGGAAAAGTTCGGGTCACTACAAAGACTATGCTTGGAATGATGTAGATCTGGTAGGATATGCCAATTACACAGACCTACTTGTCTCTGAACTCTCAGAGTTCTCTTTGTGCAGTGAGAAGTATGTCACTTGGTCGCATAATTGAAAGGTAGCAACACCTCGGAGGTTATCCTCAGTAAAGTACTAGGTTATTTAGTGAGTTAAGCTCTAATCCTAACCCTCGTTATCTGTTTAGTTAACTGAATAACAACGTGCCGTGTTGATTGAACACTGATCACAAACGGAAGGAATCCGTCGGTTTAAGTTGGCATAACCTTAAATGAAAACTAACAACCATTCCATAATACTAATGAGATTATATCAATTCAAACATTATACAACATCACAGTTGATATACTGATAGTAAAGCAGATAGAAACCTAATGAGTACCTAAACAGTTGATATGACTAAGACCTAAGGCAACAATAAGACAAGAACATGCAATAGGCTTGGGTCACATAGTGAAGGCACTAACTAGATCTTAACAACTCCTAAGAAGTCTCTTCGGAACAATCAATAGGCATACTAGGTCATTCATGTCTCAATTCCTAAGTTTCGTGTCCTAAAAGCGCATTAAAAGCCTCTCGGGAACTCCGGCCATACCAAGTTCATAGAATCTTCAGATACAGTATAACCAGGGGTCTTAATCCTATGAAGTAGCTAATTTTATATAGGTAGATGAGTTCTGATCACAACCTAGGTTGGTCAATCCTTAAGATGCTATCATACAAATCTATCAGTCTTCCTAGTTCAGTATTATAACAGTAATCGTACTAATTTAACATAATTACGCAAACCCAAATTTCTATCATGGCAACATATAGATTAGTTAAGCTATCATGGTAATATCGGAACGCATTATTAAACATAAAAAGTAAGAACACATGTTTAATACAAAAGACAAGCGTTTCGGATAAAAACCTGAAAAGGCCGAAGAAATCTGCCCGAGATCGTAGGGACTCACCGGGATATCCTCCGAAAAATAAAAGCTAAGCTAACTACTACTAAAAACTAACTAAAAGCTTGAAAATATGAAATGAATTACAAATTGAGTGTGTGTTGAAATGGATGGAGAAAGCCCTTTAAATAGACTTGAAATTTGCCTGCAAACGGCTGGCAGGTCGTTTGGCAAGCCATTTGGCAAGCCTTTGGCAAGGCCCGTTTGCCAGGTTTACCCGTTTAAGGTGCCCGTTTGCTCTGACCGTTTGGCACGCCATTTGCCATATTGGTGTGATGACCCAGAAATTCTGACCAAGTTTAAACTTTATTCTTATATGATTACGACACAATAAGCAAAGTCTGTAATGTTGAATCGCAAAAAATTTTTTGAACTGTTTTCATTACCCTGTGACTATTTCCGACGATTTATGAATCTTTAATAGTAAATAGAAATGTATATATAAATAACTATACATGTAAATAATTAAATTATAAATTTAATAGATTAATAAATTATTATGTTATTTAGTTATTGTGAAAGAAAACTTAAACTAGTTATTCAAAACATAATTAAATATGTAGCATTTGAAATATATATATATATATATATATATATATATATATATATATATATATATATATATATATATATATATATATATATATATATATATATGATTGGTATACATAATTATTGATTGTATATATATAATAATATATAAAATGTATAAATATTAAACAATCAATATGTGTATTTATTTAATACATATCATATAAGTATTAAATATAAATAATTAATAATATGTAATATAAATATATTAAATTTAGGTTTCAAATTAAAAATATAGTGTTATACTAATATTATTATTATTATTATCACTTCATTACCAATATCAATAATGTTAATATTAATATCAGTATTATTAATACTACTATATATATAATATATATAAATATATAATATATAAATATGAAATTGATACAATTAATTTGTTATAATATTATTGTTATCATTGTTAATAACATTATTACCATTATTAATTATTATTATCATCACTAATATTATTATTATTTATATTGTTAGTATAATCAGTATTACTAAAAATCATAAAAATTATTACAATTATGATTATTATCATTATAATACAACTTATTAATTTTTATCATTAAAATAATTACTATTATTATTAATAACATTATTAGTATTAACTTTATTACTAAAATTGTTAAAATTTATTATAATTCTTTTTATTGATATGATAATAAAAATTATTATTTGTTATAGTTATAATAATTATATTTATTATAAAAAATACAAATTATCATTATTATTAATATAAATATTATTTCTGTATTTATTATTATTAATATTTTTATTATATTATTATCAAAATATTTATTAATATTTCAAAAGATAGATAACAAGAATCACTTTCTGTTTAAAATCAACATCAAGTTGTACGTATTTTGTCTCCTGTCAAATTTGTTAGATATCTGAATCTTATATGGTACAAATCTGTTTTCGATCACTATCTGCCTTTTTAAAATTTTGTTTTCTTCTCCTTGGATAGCATTTCCTGTCGAGTGCTTCTAATTTATATAAAGGATCGATTTAAGCTTGTGTTGAAAAGAAAACTCATTTAACTCCTCTTTTTCCTTATCAACTACAACAAACCAATTACTGAAATCAGTTAAATTAATAATTTTTTTTTTAAAGTTGGCGATACCTCTGTTCTTGAGGAATTTAGCCAAAATTCGAATTTGAGTTTTATTTCAATAACTATTAATGCAATCTTGTTAGTTTTCTATCACACCCCCAGTTAGGGCCCGGGTGAATGTGACATTAATATCAAAAATACCAACATATTATATAATGAGAACGACACTATATGATAAAAACAAACTTTATTGAGTACGCAGCGAAAAGAAATGGAATGTCATTACAAGATTTGAAATTACAAGAATATAAATAAATGCATAAATAATAAATGTGACTCTTTCTTCAAGTCCTAGAGTCCAAGTAACATCACACATATAAGAGTAAGCTGATCAATCGTAACCTGAGACAAAACATGCTAAAGTGTCAACCAAAAAGGTTGAGTAAAGTTCATAGGTTTAACAAAATAGTTGACCGTTGTTTAGACTACAAAATTTTTATTTATAAAAGTAGATCTCGCAGGGATCTAAAAATAGTGCCAAGTTTGTGATATTTAGACTACACAGTTTCGAAGTTTGCCCCGTGACAAGTTGTATTGTCCTTGTCGGTTTGAATCATTAATAAGTAATACAATGTCTTGGTCAAATGTATCAGGGACATTACTCCCGATAGGCTTACCCCCAATAATTAAGAATGCGTTATGTAAAAGTAATTTAAAATATCACAGTGGGGACTTGCAGGACATAGCCAGGTATAGCACAGTTTAATAGTTGGTACTTGTGTCTAAATTGTAAATATTAAAAGAAGCATGTGTCTCACCCCAGTAAGTTTAAATAAATTGCGCAATAGTAAGTGGGGCTATGAAGTTCACCTTAGTAAGTAGGAGAAGAGTTTGATATTCCTCGGAATAGAAGAGTTGGATGAATGTGAGTAGAAAGTCAACCTAATGACATTTAAGAGTAGTTAAATGTTTGCCCAAGTTTAAGTTTAAGTATGCAAGTGTTTAAGTGTAGTTTGTTTTACTAAGTTCCCATTCTTAGTAAGTTTCCATTTTTAGTAAGTTTCCATGTTTAGTAAGTTAGTGTTGAACACTAGTGAGTTGTTGTTAATAAGTCCACCACTTATTAAGTGTGTAAGTGACTAAGTGTTGTTCACTTAGTGAGTGTATGATTACTATAGTCGGATTTGATATTGTGCACCATACCCAAACATCTATGCCACCGTCGAGTCACTTGAATGATCTATTGTTACCGGTTGGCCCATGATCTCTTGACCAGAATCTAAGTCTCGGTATTCGAGATCCACAAGCATCCCATAATGGTACCAAGGATCACCCTAGGCCATAAGTAGCGTTGACGTTCGAGTAATTTCACATTATCGTGTATGTTATAATCTAATAATATAAGTATTATTCTTTATTATTGATTTTTTTAATTCTTTAGTATAATAGGGAAAGGAATTAATTAGTTATTATAAGTATTATTTTGATGTTTTATAATAATAGTAACAATATAATATTAATGTATTTATATGTATTTCATTAGTTTTTCCAAGTTTTTATATTTATTTCCTTTTTTCTTTGCATATGTTCTCGGTTTAGATTAAATCAATATTAATTTGGTAACAAATATCAAATCGACCTAAATAAATAATTTTATATTTTTTACAGGTTCTATATTCTGTAAAAATGTTATAAAAATTATTAAATCAAATTTTATACCGAAATATTATTTATTTTATGTTTTCTAATTATTTAACCATTCTAATCGGCCTATAATTAAATAAATAGGAAAAACAATTTAAAATTAATTTTTATATTTTTTATAGTATCTAGTGATGCTACTAATCATATAAAAATTTTATAAAAATAGATTTAATACACTTTGTATTTATTTTTTATTTTCTTTATTATTTCTCTCGGTTTAGAATAATACAAAAGTAAATTCTATTTAAATACTAATATACCCATTTATTTAATATATTTAATTTTTGATTGTTTATAAAAGTATAATAATCTCAAAAAAATTATAATAATTTTTATTACTATTTAATATTTTATTACAAATTTTATATTGTTTTCGTGTTTAATTAGTACTTAATTTGTAATTAATTACAAATAATATTCCAAAACTTATCATAATTATTTTTATAAGTACTACTACTATTCTAAATAATTTCCAAACAAATACTACAGATGTGAATATTTATTAACAATTTAAAATAACAATTGGCTAAACAAAATACAAGAAATAAATAAAATGAATAAAAATAATTATGAAAATGAAAAGGAAAGTTACCTCAAGACTTCTTCAAGTTTTTAGAGAGAGGATTTTGGTGTGATTTGTGAATGAGAAATTAGGAGTCTAGGGGTGTTTATATAGTGCAAGTATTAGAGTGTTAGTCAACATAAGAATGTTCTAATTTATGATTTTATTTTATTTTATAATTCTTTTAGTCAACAATAGGTGGTACTAGTTTATATATATATATATATATATATATATATATATATATATATATATATATATATATATATATATATATATATATATATTTTATTTTTAGTCAACATAAGGATGTAATTGTTTAAGATTCTTTAGTCTCATTATTATTATTATTATTATTATTATTATTATTATTATTATTATTATTATTATTATTATTATTATTATTATTATTATTATTATTATTATTATTATTATTATTATTATTATTATTATATATATATATATATATATATATATATATATATATATATATATATATATATATATATATATATATATATTTTTTTTACATTTACTACATGATAAGTATTATTTTCTTTTTACTAATTCATGACTTGTATTTATTTTTTATTTAGTTCCCAATTATTTTATTATTTATATAAATGTCACTTTTTATTTATTACTTATAGATTAATAGTTATAATATTACATAAATGCATAAATTTTAATTAGCAGTGAGTGTCAACTAAAAGTTTATTATTTGGTCAACGTTAAATCGATTGTGTATATAAAAATCCTTAAATAATTAATACGTATAGTCAGGCAGTAAACCCTAGGGTCATTTCAGTAATTTCAGAAGTCAAAAAGTGAGGGTTGTTATAGTACCTCCCCGTTAATAAAAACTTCGTCCCGAAGTTTTAGGTAGACTTCTCGGATGCATCAGCGTTTGAGAAGAGATGGGGATATTTCCGTATCATTTGGTCTTTGCGTTCCCATGTATATTCGGGGCCTCTACGCGAATTCCAACAGACTTTAACGATAGGTATGTTGCTTTTACGCGTTTGTTTGACCGCTTCATTCATGATTTCTATAGGTTCTTCAATGAAGTGCATTTGCTCGTCAATACGGATATCATCCAAAGGAATAACAAGTGTGTCATCAGCAAGACACTTTTTAAGATTCAAGACATGAAACACATCATGTACTTGGCTAAGTTCAGTTGGTAGTTCTAATCGGTACGCCACGGGACTGACTCTTTGAGTGATTGTGAAAGGTCCAACATATCGTGGACTGAGTTTACTTCATTTACCGAAGCTGATGACACCTTTCTATGGGGATACTTTCAACATGACTTTATCTCCAACTTGGAATTCTATATCCTTTCGATGCTTATCAGCATAGCTCTTTTGTCGACTGCGGGTAGTTTCTAATCGTTTCTTAATCTGAACAATCTTTTCGGTAGTTTCATGAATAATCTCAGGACCAGTTAAATGTCTGCCCTCTAATTCATCCCAGCACAATGGGGGTCTACATTTTCGTCCGTATAAGGCTTCAAAAGGTGCAGCCTTAATATTTGAATGATAGCTGTTGTTATAAGAAAATTCAGCTAAAGGCAAGTGCCTTTCCTAACCTTTGCCGAAATCGATTGCACAAGCACGTAGCATATCTTCCATTGTTTGGATGGTTCGTTCACTTTGACCATCAGTTTGCGAATGATAGGCTGTACTCATGTCAAGTTGAGTTCCAAGAGCAGATTGCAAAGTTTTCCAGAATCTAGAAACGAATCAACTGTCGCGATCAGAAATAATTGAGATAGGAACTCCATGGCGTGAGACAATTTCTTTAATATAAAGTTGTGATAATTTCTCCATCTTGTAGGTTTCCTTGATCGGTAAGAAATGTGCAGATTTAGTAAGACGATCAACTATGACCCAAATAGTATCGTTACCGTTTGAAGTCTTAGGCAACTTAGTAACGAAATCCATAGTGATACATTCCCACTTCCACTGCAGGATATCGGGTTGTGTCAACAGACCAGAAGGCTTTTGATGTTCAGCCTTGACTTTCAAACAAGTGAGACACTTACTAACATAAGTAGCAATGTAGGCTTTCATGTTAGGCCACTAGTAGAATTCCTTCACATCGTGGTACATCTTACTGGAGCCGGGATGAATAGAGTTCCTAGTCTTATGAGCTTCATCCAAGACTAGATCACGGAGATTATCGAAGCGAGGAACCCAAACTCTGTTACCAAAGTACCGTGTACCATTAGCTTTCACTTGGAGTTGGTTCTCGAACCCGATAGGTTCTTCACCTTCAATAAGTGTTGGTTTAATAGCTTCAAGTTGAGCTTCACAGATTCGTGATATAAGATTCGATTTGATTTTCAGGTTTAAAGTGCGAACACATCTAACATTGTCTTTTCGACTAAGGGCATCGGCAACTACATTTGCTTTGCGAGGATGATATCGAAGTTCACAATCGTTGTCATTTAATTACTCAATCCAACACCTTTGCCTCATGTTTAATTGCTTCTGGTCAAAGATATTCTGAAGACTTTTATGATCGGTATACACTGTGATTCTATCCCCATAGAGGTAATGTCTCCACATCTTTAGTGCAAATACCACGACTCCTAATTCCAGGTCATGTGTGGTATAATTCTTCTCATGTTTCTTCAACTGTCTAGATGCATAGGCAATAACCTTTTCACGTTTCATTAAAACACAACCAAAGCCTTGCTTTGAGGCATCGCAGTAAACAACAAAATCATCAGGGCCTTCAGGTAAAGATAGAATTGGGGCTGTGGTTAATTTCTCCTTCAGAACCTTAAATGCAGATTCCTGTTCTTCGGACCACACAAACTTCTTCCCTTTGTGAGTTAACTTTGTAAGGGGTTTAGCAAGGAGGGAAAAATCTTTTATGAATCTTCGATAATAACTGGCAAGTCTCAAAAATTGACGAATATGCTTCGCAGTCTTTGGTATCTCCCAGTTCTGAATAGCGGTAATCTTAGCTGGATCGACATGTATTCCGTTACTATCAACAACATGTTCGAGGAATTGTACGGTTTTGAGCCAAAACTCGCACTTTGAAAACTTAGCATATAGTTGTTCCTTTCGTAAGAGTTCAAGAATTATGCGCAAATGCTGCTCATGTTCTTTCTCACTCCTTAAATAGATTAAGATGTCTTCAATGAAAACAATGACAAATTTGTCGAGATATGGTTTGCAGACACGATTCATAAGATCCATGAACACGGCGGGAGCATTAGTTAAGCCAAAAGGTATAACACAAAATTCATAGTGCCCATAACGAGTACGAAAAGCAGTCTTAGGAATATCGGATTCCTTGACCCTAAGTTGGTGATAACCGGACCTCAGATCAATTTTTGAATAAACACTCGACCCTTGAAGTTGGTCAAATAGATCATCAATACGCGGTAATGGATAACGGTTCTTGATAGTAAGCTTGTTGAGTTCGTGGTAATCAATACACATCCTTAGTGTACTATCTTTCTTTTTAACGAATAGAATAGGAGCTCCCCATGGGGATGAGCTTGGACGAATGAAACCTTTATCTAATAGTTCTTGGAGTTGGTTGGAAAGTTACTTCATTTCGGAAGGTGCTAAACGGTATGGTGCTTTAGCAACAGGGGCAGCACCAGGAGATAAATCAATCTAAAATTCGACTTGTCGAGGAGGTGAAAGACCAAGAAGATCTTCAGGAAATACATCGGGATAATCTCTAACCACCGGCACATCATCAATAAGCTTTTCCTTTGGTTCGATTATCTTAACATGGGCTAATATTGCGGGATAACCTTTCATAAGGTATTTACGGGTTTTGATGCAAGAAATGATGTTGAGCTTGGAACCACTCTTGTCGCCTTGAATGACGAGAGTCTCTCCATTTCCCAACGGAATGTTAATAGTCTTATCGAAACACAAGATTGCAGCATGTAATGGACGTAACCAGTCCATTCCGACTACGACATCGAAGCTTGCTAACTCGACCGGCAAAAGGTCAATCTTAAATTCTTGGTCGGCTAGTTTTAGATTACAGTTTTTATAGAAGTGATCAACTTTCATACCTTTTCTGTTTGCTACCTCTACTAGTCGTTTAGTTTCTAGGGGTTGTGGTCTATCAGTGAATAAGGTAAAAATTCACTAGACACGTAACTCTTATCGGCACCCGTATCGAATAAAATGTTTGCGTAGCAATTATTGACAAGAAACGTACCCGTAATGACTTCATCTTCCTCACGGGCTTCCTCAGCTGTTATGACAAACGCACGGCTCTTTACGTTGGTGGTATTGGCTCCAGTAGCAGGGGTATCTTTCTTCTTCGGGCAGTGAGGACTAATATGCCCCTTCTCTCCGCAGGTGTAACAAGTAGGAGGAGCTTTAGCAGGAACAAAAGCTTTATCTTTCAGAGGAGTCTTACAAGTCTTAGCTACATGTCCCACTTTCTTACATAAAGAACAAGTAGTTGTGCACTGCCCTGGGTGGTGCCTTTCACAACGAGCACAATAGGGCTTAGCTCCTATATAACCGGTCCTAGTAATATCAGCAGGCTTCTTAGCAATATTCTGGTTTGAACCCTGAGACGGCTCAAATTTTCTTTTGCCATCACTACTCTTAGTATCAACTTGCTTACTAGCCAAAGCTCTTCTTCTTTTGGCCATCATCAGATTTTGAGCCATGAGAATCACGGCATCAAGGGTAACTTTCTCAGCAGCAATAACATTTCCCTGAATATCCTCAGGGAGACCTTCAATGTACCTTTCGATCTTTCTCGGTTCAGTAGGAAACATCTCTGGAGACAAGGTAGAAAGCTCAAGAAAATGATTAGTGTAGCTTTCAATGTCGGTACCCTTAACTTTGAGTTCCCAGAACTCGGCTTCAAGCTTTTGGACTTGACTTCTAGGACAAAACTTAGTAACCATCATGCCTTTGAGTTCATCCCATGGGGTTGCATTAGCATTATCGATTCCCACAGACTTAACATGAGCAGTCCACCAAGTCATAGCATTGCCAGCTAATGAACTAGTGGCATATTTAACTCGGTCATTGTCCCCGCAGTTGCAGACACGGAAGATGGACTATAGTTTTTTGAACCATCGGACTAGTTCAACGGCCTCTTCACTTCCCTTGAATGCGGGAGGGTTGCAGTTCATAAAGTCCTTGTAAGAACAAGGTTTTGGTTGATTGTTAACATGATTAGGTTGGACGTTGCCTTGGGCGACAGCAAGTAATTTTTGAAATTGCTCATTAGTCAACACAATATTGTTAACGGTAGGTGTGCGAACCATGATGCTTCACTACATAAAAGTGAACATAAGTTTGATAAGTTGACAAGTTATAAGTTTGAGCAATTACAAGTATGATAAAGATAAAGTATTGATATCAACATGATATAAATGAAACACTTTATATTATTATAAACGAGGCATTAAATAAGTCTTTTTAATACACGAGTTGGATATAGAAATAGTTTTAGGCAAAGCCTTTACATAATTAGGAAATAAAAAAATGGAAAAACAAAACAAATGTCGGGTTCACTTCTTCTTCTCAGCCTCCTTCATAAACTTCTCTACTTTCTCATTCTTCGCCTTTTGCTTCTCGTAAAGGAACACGAGATTATCATAGAGATTAGTAACACTACTATTGACTACATTGCATTCTTAGTCTCTTAGAACAAGTTGGTGTTTGACACGGTTTTTCACCATCTTCAATCTAAAGTCGACATATTCTCTCAGATAAGCGAGAGATTGCTTCCCCCATCGGGCACTTCTTTCACTTTCATATTTCACCAATTTATCTCTTTCTTTAACTCAGCATTCTCCTCCAATAGTTTCTTGATCGCTAGGTCTTTTTCATCCATTCGAGCCTCGACCCTTGCAACATGGTGAAGCAAGCCATCCAAGTTCTTATCGATAGTTTTTCATAAATTCGTGATTTCACACATGGCGTTATAATTATCGTAGGAATGAGATCGGGCTCTTTTCTTACACGAGTCATCTTCTTTAAAATCAGCAGGGTGTTTCCCTTTACTTTCCGTGTGACGACCCGAAAATTTCCGACTAATTTTAAACTTAATCTTTATATTATTTCGACACGATAAGCAAAGTCTGTAATGTTGAGTCACAAATATTTTGAACTGTTTCATATATTCGTTTGAATTTCGACCATTCCCGACGATTCACGAACAACTATTTGTAAATAGATAACATATATATTTAAATATGTATATAATTTGAAATATAATTAAGAATATATAGATATATATAAATATGTATATAAATATTACTTGTAAATATATAAAGTTATAATTATTTATTTAAAAATAGATAACATATATATTTAAATAGGTATTTATAATTTGAAATATAATTTAGAATATTATATAATATGATTATTAGGATTTATATTATAAAATAAATAAAATAAAATGCGATTAACGGAAACTATATTTAAGAATATATAGATATATATAAATATGTATATAAATATTACTTGTAAATATATAAAGTTATAATTATTTATTTAAAAATATATAATAAATTTGTTTTAGTAATTAACTTTGCTATTTTAAAACTATTTATATATAGAAAAGGAATATAAATGATTTCAAGCTTAATTAGTAAACGTCAGTAATACTCTGTTGACATTTCGTTAGCATTAATATAGATTTAATATAAGTTTATGATGGATTAAAATAAAAGTTAACTATAAATCGATTATGAAGATTTTAGATTTGTTAAAAGTATTTTTACCTTTTTAAGTTTAAATATTAGTACTCCGTACATATAAATCGGAACAGAAAATAAATAATTTTTGAACCTTTTTGATCAGGTTTCAAACAGTTAATGAGTGAAATAATTAAATATATTTAATCCAAAAATTTGGAATTTTTAGGAACACTTCTATACGTTAACTGTTTAGCAATGGACACGGTATAGCCATCCAGAAAAACTGTCGGCAGAATAGTAATTGAATATTTGCACATTTTTTTGACAAGTGATATGATTAATTATTATTATATTTATTAATTATTAATATATTATATATACATAGACAAATTAGATTATATATACATACTACATATGAATCTATCAGGAGAACCGATCACTTGTCTGTGTTTAATCACCAACCACGACAACCATCACCAACGAACACCACCTGCCTCCACCACGAGCCACTACTGTCACCACCATGATTCAACCGTCTCAATCATCTCCTTTCTTTTTATCCTTTTATGTTCTCTCTTTCGTTTCCTGCTTTAATCATAACCATATATCACCAACAAACCTACAAAACTGCAGTTGCTTCATCTTTGGTTATTGCCACTCTCCTCAACCGGGAACCACCACGAACCACACCCCGGCCACCTCTGCAACAATTGAACTACCATCTTCTCCCTCCTCCCTCTCTCTACTATTTTTTTGTTCCAAACCATTACGAAACCAACATGAAACCAACACCTCCGAACAACCGTGTAACTGTTTCATGTTTCTGTGATTTTGTCCGAGAAAAACAGCCACGAGTTATTGTTAAATGGCTGCTGTACTCGCTAACCATGAAACCCATTGATTTTCACCGCCACCTTCAGCCACCAAAACCACACACCACCTTCAACCGCAACGCCACCTCTCTCTCCTCTCTCACTCTTTTCTTTCTATTTTGGGCCGAAAATAACCCAAACACAACCATCACCTTATACAGCCGTCAACCCTAAACAACCTGTAATTCTCCATTGTTGCTGCTGTAAAACTGTCGCTGCTACAACAGTTTTGTTGCTGTAAAACGCCACCATAGACACCACTACAAATCGTAAACTGCTGCTCGACTATACCTGCTGAAATGTCCCGTTCTTATTGATTAAAAACGTTCCATATTAATTGATATCGTTGCGAGGTTTTGACCTCTATATGAGACGTTTTTCAAAGACTGCATTCATTTTAAAACAAACCATAACCTTTATTTCATCAATAAAGGTTTAAAAAGCTTTACGTAGATTATCAAATAATGATAATCTAAAATATCCTGTTTACACACGACCATTACATAATGGTTTACAATACAAATATGTTACAACAAAATAAGTTTCTTGAATGCAGTTTTTACACAATATCATACAAGCATGGACTCTAAATCTCGTCCTTATTTAAGTATGCAACAGCGGAAGCTCTTAATAATCACCTGAGAATAAACATGCTTAAAACGTCAACAAAAATGTTGGTGAGTTATAGGTTTAACCTATATATATCAAATCATAATAATAGACCACAAGATTTCATATTTCAATACACATCTCATACATAGAGATAAAAATCATTCATATGGTGAACACCTGGTAACCGACATTAACAAAATGCATATATAAGAATATCCCCATCATTCCGGGACACCCTTCGGATATGATATAAATTTCGAAGTACTAAAGCATCCGGTACTTTGGATGGGGTTTGTTAGGCCCAATAGATCTATCTTTAGGATTCGCGTCAATTAGGGTGTCTGTTCCCTAATTCTTAGATTACCAGACTTAATAAAAAGGGGCATATTCGATTTTGATAATTCAACCATAGAATGTAGTTTCACGTACTTGTGTCTATTTTGTAAATCATTTATAAAACCTGCATGTATTCTCATCCCAAAAATATTAGATTTTAAAAGTGGGACTATAACTCACTTTCACAGATTTTTACTTCGTCGGGAAGTAAGACTTGGCCACTGGTTGATTCACGAACCTATAACAATATATACATATATATCAAAGTATGTTCAAAATATATTTACAACACTTTTAATATATTTTGATGTTTTAAGTTTATTAAGTCAGCTGTCCTCGTTAGTAACCTACAACTAGTTGTCCACAGTTAGATGTACAGAAATAAATCGATAAATATTATCTTGAATCAATCCACGACCCAGTGTATACGTATCTCAGTATTGATCACAACTCAAACTATATATATTTTGGAATCAACCTCAACACTGTATAGCTAACTCCAACATTCACATATAGAGTGTCTATGGTTGTTCCGAAATATATATAGATGTGTCGACATGATAGGTCGAAATATTGTATACGTGTCTATGGTATCTCAAGATTACATAATATACAATACAAGTTGATTAAGTTATGGTTGGAATAGATTTGTTACCAATTTTCACGTAGCTAAAATGAGAAAAATTATCCAATCTTGTTTTACCCATAACTTCTTCATTTTAAATCCGTTTTGAGTGAATCAAATTGCTATGGTTTCATATTGAACTCTATTTTATGAATCTAAACAGAAAAAGTATAGGTTTATAGTCGGAAAAATAAGTTACAAGTCGCTTTTTTAAAGATAGTCATTTCAGTCGAAAGAACGACGTCTAGATGACCATTTTAGAAAACATACTTCCACTTTAAGTTTAACCATAATTTTTGGATATAGTTTCATGTTCATAATAAAAATCATTTTCTCAGAATAACAACTTTTAAATCAAAGTTTATCATAGTTTTTAATTAACTAACCCAAAACAGCCCGCGGTGTTACTACGACGGCGTAAATCCGGTTTTACGGTGTTTTTCGTGTTTCCAGGTTTTAAATCATTAAGTTAGCATATCATATAGATATAGAACATGTGTTTAGTTGATTTTAAAATTCAAGTTAGAAGGATTAACTTTTATTTGCGAACAAGTTTAGAATTAACTAAACTATGTTCTAGTGATTACAAGTTTAAACCTTCGAATAAGATAGCTTTATATGTATGAATCGAATGATGTTATGAACATCATTACTACCTTAAGTTCCTTGGATAAACCTACTTGAAAAGATAAAAATAGATCTAGCTTCAACGGATCCTTGGATGGCTCGAAGTTCTTGAAGCAGAATCATGACACGAAAACAAGTTCAAGTAAGATCATCACTTGAAATAAGATTGTCATAGTTATAGAAATTGAACCAAAGTTTGAATATGATTATTACCTTGTATTAGAATGATAACCTACTGTAAGAAACAAAGATTTCTTGAGGTTGGATGATCACCTTACAAGATTGGAAGTGAGCTAGCAAACTTGAAAGTATTCTTGATTTTATGTAACTAGAACTTGTAGAATTTATGAAGAACACTTAGAACTTGAAGATAGAACTTGAGAGAGATCAATTAGATGAATAAAATTGAAGAATGAAAGTGTTTGTAGGTGTTTTTGGTTGTTGGTGTATGGATTAGATATAAAGGATATGTAATTTTGTTTTCATGTAAATAAGTCATGAATGATTACTCATATTTTTGTAATTTTATGAGATATTTCATGCTAGTTGCCAAATGATGGTTCCCACATGTGTTAGGTGACTCACATGGGCTGCTAAGAGCTGATCATTGGAGTGTATATACCAATAGTACATACATCTAAAAGCTGTGTATTGTACGAGTACGAATACGGGTGCATACGAGTAGAATTGTTGATGAAACTGAACGAGGATGTAATTGTAAGCATTTTTGTTAAGTAGAATTATTTTGATAAGTGTATTGAAGTCTTTCAAAAGTGTATAAATACATATTAAAACACTACATGTATATACATTTTAACTGAGTCGTTAAGTCATCGTTAGTCGTTACATGTAAGTGTTGTTTTGAAACCTTTAGGTTGACGATCTTGTTAAATGTTTTTAACCCAATGTTTATAATATCAAATGAGATTTTAAATTATTATATTATCATGATATTATCATGTATGAATATCTCTTAATATGATATATATACATTAAATGTCTTTACTACGATAATCGTTACATATATGTCTCGTTTAAAAATCATTAAGTTAGTAGTCTTGTTTTTACA
Organism: Rutidosis leptorrhynchoides; assembly: GCF_046630445.1. NCBI lineage: Eukaryota > Viridiplantae > Streptophyta > Magnoliopsida > Asterales > Asteraceae > Rutidosis > Rutidosis leptorrhynchoides. The sequence continues at coordinate 228,499,860 of NC_092337.1, read as the reverse complement.
TATGTAGTTCATTATTAATATACTTAATGATATGTTTACTTATCATAGTATCATGTTAACTATATATATATCCATATATATGTCATCATATAGTTTTTACAAGTTTTAACGTTCGTGAATCACCGGTCAACTTGGGTGGTCAATTGTCTATATGAAACATATTTCAATTAATCAAGTCTTAACAAGTTTGATTGCTTAACATGTTGGAAACATTTAATCATGTAAATATCAATCTCAATTAATATATATAAACATGGAAAAGTTCGGGTCACTACAGTACCTACCCGTTAAATAAATTTCGTCCCGAAATTTTAAGCTGTTGAAGGTGTTGACGAATCTTCTTGAAATAGATGCGGGTATTTCTTCTTCATCTGATCTTCACGCTCCCAGGTGAACTCGGGTCCTCTACGAGCATTCCATCGAACCTTAACAATTGGTATCTTGTTTTGCTTAAGTCTTTTAACCTCACGATCCATTATTTCGACGGGTTCTTCGATGAATTGAAGTTTTTCGTTGATTTGGATTTCATCTAACGGAATAGTGAGATCTTATTTAGCAAAACATTTCTTCAAATTCGAGACGTGGAAAGTGTTATGTACAGCCGCGAGTTGTTGAGGTAACTCAAGTCGGTAAGCTACTGGTCCGACACGATCAATAATCTTGAATGGCCCAATATACCTTGGATTTAATTTCCCTCGTTTACCAAATCGAATAACGCCTTTCCAAGGTGCAACTTTAAGCATGACCATCTCTCCAATTTCAAATTCTATATCTTTTCTTTTAATGTCAGCGTAGCTCTTTTGTCGACTTTGGGCGGTTTTCAACCGTTGTTGAATTTGGATGATCTTCTCGGTAGTTTCTTGTATAATCTCTGGACCCGTAATCTGTCTATCCCCCACTTCACTCCAACAAATCGGAGACCTGCACTTTCTACCATAAAGTGCTTCAAACGGCGCCATCTCAATGCTTGAATGGTAGCTGTTGTTGTAGGAAAATTCTGCTAATGGTAGATGTCGATCCCAACTGTTTTCGAAATCAATAACACATGCTCGTAGCATGTCTTCAAGCGTTTGTATCATCCTTTCGCTCTGCCCATCGGTTTGTGGATGATAGGCAGTACTCATGTCTAGACGAGTTCCTAATGCTTGCTGTAATGTCTGCCAGAATCTTGAAATAAATCTGCCATCCCTATCAGAGATAATAGAGATTGGTATTCCATGTCTGGAGACGACTTCCTTCAAATACAGTCGTGCTAACTTCTCCATCTTGTCATCTTCTCTTATTGACAGGAAGTGTGCTGATTTGGTGAGACGATCAACTATTACCCAAATAGTATCAAAACCACTTGTAGTCCTTGGCAATTTAGTGATGAAATCCATGGTAATGTTTTCCCATTTCCATTCCGGGATTTCGGGTTGTTGAAGTAGACCTGATGGTTTCTGATGCTCAGCTTTGACCTTAGAACACGTCAAACATTCTCCTACGTATTTAGCAACATCGGATTTCATACCCGGCCACCAAAAATGTTTCTTGAGATCCTTGTACATCTTCCCCATTCCAGGATGTATTGAGTATCTGGTTTTATGAGCTTCTCTAAGTACCATTTCTCTCATATCTCCAAATTTTGGTACCCAAATCCTTTCAGCCCTATACCGGGTTCCGTCTTCCCGAATATTAAGATGCTTCTCCGATCCTTTGGGTATTTCATCCTTTAAATTTCCCTCTTTTAAAACTCCTTGTTGCGCCTCCTTTATTTGAGTAGTAAGGTTATTATGAATCATTATATTCATAGATTTTACTCGAATGGGTTCTCTGTCCTTCCTGCTCAAGGCATCGGCTACCACATTTGCCTTCCCCGGGAAGTAACGAATCTCAAAGTCGTAATCTTTAAATAATTCAATCCACCTACGCTGCCTCATATTCAGTTGTTTCTGATTAAATATGTGTTGAAGACTTTTGTGGTCGGTATATATAATACTTTTGACCCCATATAAGTAGTGCCTCCAAGTCTTTAATGCAAAAACAACCGCGCCTAATTCCAAATCATGCGTCGTATAATTTTGTTCGTGAATCTTCAATTGTCTAGACGCATAAGCAATCACCTTCATTCGTTGCATTAATACACAACCGAGACCTTGCTTTGATGCGTCACAATAAATCACAAAATCATCATTCCCTTCAGGCAATGACAATATAGGTGTCGTAGTTAGCTTTTTCTTCAATAACTGAAACGCTTTCTCTTGTTCATCATTCCATTCAAATTTCTTCCCTTTATGCGTTAATGCAGTCAAGGGTTTTGCTATTCTGGAAAAGTCTTGGATGAACCTTCTGTAGTAACCCGCTAGTCCTAAAAACTGGCGTATGTGTTTCGGAGTTTTTGGGGTTTCCCACTTTTCAACAGTTTCTATCTTTGCCGGATCCACCTTAATACCTTCTTTGTTCACTATGTGACCGAGGAATTGAACTTCTTCCAACCAAAATGCACACTTTGAAAACTTAGCGTACAATTCTTCCTTCTTCAATACTTCTAACACCTTTCTCAAATGTTCACCGTGTTCTTGGTCATTCTTTGAGTAAATAAGTATGTCATCAATGAAAACAATGACAAACTTGTCAAGGTATGGTCCACACACTCGGTTCATAAGGTCCATGAACACAGCTGGTGCATTAGTTAAACCAAACGGCATGACCATAAACTCGTAATGACCGTAACGTGTTCTGAAAGCAGTCTTTGGAATATCATCTTCTTTCACCCGCATTTGATGATACCCGGAACGTAAGTCAATCTTTGAATAAACAGACGAGCCTTGTAGTTGATCAAATAAGTCGTCGATTCTCGGTAGTGGGTAGCGGTTCTTGATGGTAAGTTTGTTCAACTCTCGGTAGTCGATACACAACCTGAATGTACCATCTTTCTTCTTGACAAACAAAACAGGAGCTCCCCACGGTGATGTGCTTGGTCGAATGAAACCACGCTCTAAAAGTTCTTGTAATTGGCTTTTCAGTTCTTTCATCTCGCTGGGTGCGAGTCTGTAAGGAGCACGAACTATTGGTGCAGCTCCTGGTACAAGATCTATTTGAAATTCAACGGATCGATGTGGGGGTAATCCCGGTAATTCTTTCGGAAATACATCGGGAAATTCTTTTGCAATGAGAACATCATTGATGCTCTTTTCTTCAGTTTGTACTTTCTCGACGTGTGCTAGAACAGCATAGCAACCTTTTCTTATTAGTTTTTGTGCCTTCAAATTACTAATAAGATGTAGCTTCGTGTTGCCCTTTTCTCCGTACACCATTAAGGGTTTTCCTTTTTCTCGTATAATGCGAATTGCATTTTTGTAACAAACGATCTCTGCTTTCACTTCTTTCAACCAGTCCATACCGATTATCACATCAAAACTCCCTAACTCTACTGGTATCAAATCAATCTTAAATGTTTCGCTAACCAGTTTGATTTCTCGATTCTGACATATATTATCTGCTGAAATTAATTTACCATTTGCTAATTCGAGTAAAAATTTACTATCCAAAGGCGTCAATGGACAACTTAATTTAGCACAAAAATCTCTACTCATATAGCTTCTATCCGCACCCGAATCAAATAAAACGTAAGCAGATTTATTGTCAATAAGAAACGTACCCGTAACAAGCTCCGGGTCTTCCTGTGCCTCTGCCACATTAATATTGAAAACTCTTCCGCGGCCTTGTCCATTCGTGTTCTCCTGGTTCGGGCAATTTCTAATAATGTGGCCCGGTTTTCCACATTTATAACAAACTACATTGGCATAACTTGCTCCGACACTACTTGCCGTTCCGACACCATTTATTCCTTTCGTTCTATTAACCCCAGGTCCGTAGACCTCACACTTCGCTGCGCTATGACCATTTCTTTTACACTTGTTGCAAAATTTGGTGCAAAACCCCGAGTGATACTTTTCACACCTTTGGAAAAGCTGCTTCTGATTGTTGTTTTTGTTGTTGTTATTATTGTTGTTGGGATGATTGTTGTAGTTGTTGTTGTTGTTGTTGTTGTTGGGCCGTTTGTTGTAGTTGCGATTGATGTTGCGATTGTTGGGATAATTGTTGCGATTATTGTTGTAATTGCTGTTATTGTTGTATTGGTGATTCTTATCACCGTTTTCCTCCCACTTTCTTTTGACTTGCTTCACATTGGCCTCTTCAGCAGTTTGTACTTTAATTCTTTCTTCAATCTGGTTCACTAGTTTGTGAGCCATTCTACATGCCTGTTGTATGGAGGCGGGCTCGTGTGAACTTATATCTTCTTGGATTCTTTCCGGTAATTCTTTCACAAATGCGTCGATCTTCTCTTCCTCATCTTCGAATGCTCCCAGACACAATAGGCACAATTCTGTGAATCGTCTTTCGTACGTGGTAATATCAAATCCTTGGGTTCGTAACCCTCTAAGTTCTGTCTTGAGCTTATTGACCTCGGTTCTGGGACGGTATTTCTCGTTCATCAAGTGCTTGAATGCTGACCACGGTAGTGCGTACGCATCTAGATAGGTATTCCACCATGTTAACGCAGAACCTGTGAAGGTATGCGTAGCATACTTCACTTTGTCCTCTTCAGTACACTTACTTATGGCAAACACCGATTCGACCTTCTCGGTCCACCGTTTCAATCCGACCGGTCCTTCTTTTCCATCAAATTCCAAAGGTTTGCAGGCAGTGAATTCTTTGTAGGTGCATCCTACACGATTTCCTGTACTGCTAGATCCAAGGTTATTGTTGGTATGTAGCGCAGCCTGTACTGCGGCTATGTTTGAAGCTATAAAAGTACGGAATTTCTCTTCATTCATATTCACGGTGTGTCGAGTAGTCGGTGCCATTTCCTTCAAAATAGTCAAATGGTACAAGTTAATCATATAGAATATTAAGAGTAGTTATTAGTATTTCGTAGCATAATATGAACTCATTTATAAAAGCTTTTTCTTCATATTAGCGTTTTATAAGTTTAAATTTGGGTAGTACCTACCCGTTAAGTTCATACTTAGTAGCTAATATACAATTCAACTACTACAATTCTATATGAAAAACTGATTATAATAATATTTCGCATTCAAACTTTTACACAATATTTTACAAACTTACAATACCGCTTATTTTACATATAGCATGAAATATAGCACACAATAAATTTGATACAAGATGGTTGTGAAGATAATTCTAGCTAGTACACAAGTCGTTCAGTAAAGGCAATAAAGACACGTAATTCATACGTCCAGAAACAAGTCATGCATTCTGGTTTTACTAGGATTACTTCCCATCCTTGGTCTTGTGGAACATAACCGTTATGGCCGTTGATAAGACAGCGTGTTGTAACGTCGTCAAAGGGACGAGGGTTACGTAATGTCCAACAGTCCCGTAACAATCTAAAAACCTCATTTCTTACCCCAATTGCCGACTCCGTCACTTGTGGGAACGTTTTGTTTAATAGTTGTAGCCCGATGTTCTTGTTCTCACTTTGGTGAGAAGCGAACATTACTAATCCGTAAGCATAACATGCTTCTTTATGTTGCATGTTAGCCGCTTTTTCTAAATCACGAAGTCCAATATTCGGATATATTGAGTCAAAATAATTTCTTAACCCATTGCGTAAAATAGCATTTGGGTTCCCCGCAATATATGCGTCAAAGTAAACACATCGTAACTTATGGATTTCCCAATGTGATATCCCCCATCTTTCAAACGAAAGCCTTTTATAAACCAAGGCATTCTTGGAACGTTCTTCGAATGTCTTACAAATTGATCTCGCCTTAAATAGTTGTGCCGAAGAATTCTGACCGACTCTAGACAAGATTTCATCAATCATGTCTCCGGGTAGGTCTCTTAAAATATTGGGTTGTCTATCCATTTTGTGTTTTTATACTGTAAAATATACAAGAGTTAGATTCATAAAAAAAATACTTATTAATACAAGCAATTTTTACATATATCATAAAGCATAAGCACACTATATTACATATATTACACCACACGAATACAACTATCTTATTCCGACTCGCTTATTTCTTCTTCTTCGGTTTTGGTTCGTTTTGCCAAGTTTCTAGGGATATATGATGTTCCCCTAATATGAACCGTCATTTTCCACATTGGTTTAGAAAAACCTGGTGGTTTAGAGGTTCCCGGGTCATTGTTACAACTTAAGGACTTCGGGGGTTGACGATACATATAAAGTTCATCGGGGTTGGAATTAGATTTCTCTATTTTTATGCCCTTTCCCTAATTATTTTCTTTTGCCTTTTTAAATTCAGTTGGGGTAATTTCTATAACATCATCGGAATTCTCGTCGGAATCCGATTCATCGGAGAATTGGTAATCCTCCCAATATTTTGCTTCCTTGACGGAAACACCATTGACCATAATTAACCTTGGTCGGTTGGTTGAGGATTTTCTTTTACTTAACCGTTTTATTATTTCCCCCACCGGTTCTATTTCTTCATCCGGTTCCGATTCTTCTTCCGGTTCCGATTCTTCTTCCGGTTCCGACTCTTCTTCCGGTTCCTCTTCGGGAACTTGTGAATCAGTCCACGAATCATTCCAATTTACATTTGACTCTTCATTATTATTAGGTGAGTCAATGGGACTTGTTCTAGAGGTAGACATCTATCACATAATATCAAACGCGTTAAGAGATTAATATATCACATAATATTCACATGTTAAAAATATATAGTTTCCAACAAAATTTGTTAAGCAATCATTTTTCAAGTAAACACGGTCGAAGTCCAGACTCACTAATGCATCCTAACAAACTCGATAAGACACACTAATGCAAAATTCTGGTTCTCTAAGACCAACGCTCGGATACCAACTGAAATGTGCCGTTCTTATTGATTAAAAACGTTCCATATTAATTGATTTCGTTGCGAGGTTTTGACCTCTATATGAGATGTTTTTCAAAGACTGCATTCATTTTAAAACAAACCATAACCTTTATTTCATCAATAAAGATTTAAAAAGCTCTACGTAGATTATCAAATAATGATAATCTAAAATATCCTGTTTACACACGACCATTACATAATGGTTTACAATACAAATATGTTACAACAAAATAAGTTTCTTGAATGCGGTTTTTACACAATATCATACAAGCATGGACTCCAAATCTCGTCCTTATTTAAGTATGCGACAGCGGAAGCTCTTAATAATCACCTGAGAATAAACATGCTTAAAACGTCAACAAAAATGTTGGTGAGTTATAGGTTTAACCTATATATATCAAATCATAATAATAGACCACAAGATTTCATATTTCAATACACATCCCATACATAGAGATAAAAATCATTCATATGGTGAACACCTGGTAACCGACATTAACAAAATGCATATATAAGAATATCCCCATCATTCCGGGACACCCTTCGGATATGATATAAATTTTGAAGTACTAAAGCATCCGGTACTTTGGATGGAGTTTGTTAGGCCCAATAGATCTATCTTTAGGATACGCGTCAATTAGGGTGTCTGTTCCTTAATTCTTAGATTACCAGACTTAATAAAAAGGGGCATATTCGATTTCGATAATTCAACCATAGAATGTAGTTTCACGTACTTGTGTCTATTTTGTAAATCATTTATAAAACCTGCATGTATTCTCATCCCAAAAATATTAGATTTTAAAAGTGGGACTATAACTCACTTTCACAGATTTTTACTTCGTCGGGAAGTAAGACTTGGCCACTGGTTGATTCACGAACCTATAACAATATATACATATATATCAAAGTATGTTCAAAATATATTTACAACACTTTTAATATATTTTGATGTTTTAAGTTTATTAAGTCAGCTGTGTAGTGACCCGAACTTTTCCATGTTTATATATATTAATTGAGATTGATATTTACATGATTAAATGTTTCCAACATGTTAAGCAATCAAACTTGTTAAGACTTGATTAATTGAAATAGGTTTCATATAGACAATTGACCACCCAAGTTGACCGGTGATTCACGAACGTTAAAACTTGTAAAAACTATATGATGACATATATATGGTTATATATATAGTTAACATTATATTATGATAATTAAACATATCATTAAGTATATTAACAATGAACTACATATGTAAAAACAAGACTACTAACTTAATGATTTTGAAACGAGACATATATGTAACGATTATCGTTGTAACGACATTTAATGTATATATATCATATTAAGAGATATTCGTACATCATAATATCATGATAATATAATAATTTAAAATCTCTTTTGATATTATAAACATTGGGTTAACAACATTTAACAAGATCGTTAACCTAAAGGTTTCAAAACAACATTTACATGTAACGACTAACGATGACTTAACGACTCAGTTAAAATGTATATACATGTAGTGTTTTAATTTGTATTTATCAACTTTTGAAAGACTTCAATACACTTATCAAAATACTTCTACTTAACAAAAATGCTTACAATTACATCCTCGTTCAGTTTCATCAACAATTCTACTCGTATGCACCCGTATTCGTACTCGTACAATACACAGCTTTTAGATGTATGTACTATTGGTATATACACTCCAATGATCAGCTCTTAGCAGCCCATGTGAGTCACCTAACACATGTGGGAACCATCATTTGGCAACTAGCATGAAATATCTCATAAAATTAAAAAAATATGAGTAATCATTCATGACTTATTTACATGAAAACAAAATTACATATCCTTTATATCTAATCCATACACCAACGACCAAAAACACCTACAAAAACTTTAATTCTTCAATTTTCTTCATCTAATTGATCTCTCTCAAGTTCTATCTTCAAGTTCTAAGTGTTCTTCATAAATTCCAAAAGTTCTAGTTTCTTAAAATCAAGAATACTTTCAAGTTTGCTAGCTCACTTCCAATCTTGTAAGGTGATCATCCAACCTCAAGAAATCTTTGTTTCTTACAGTAGGTTATCATTCTAATACAAGGTAATAATCATATTCAAACTTTGGTTCAATTTCTATAACTATAACAATCTTATTTCAAGTGATGATCTTACTTGAACTTGTTTTCGTGTCATGATTCTGCTTCAAGAACTTCGAGCCATCCAAGGATCCATTGAAGCTAGATCCATTTTTCTCTTTTCCAGTAGGTTTATCCAAGGAACTTAAGGTAGTAATGATGTTCATAGCATCATTCAATTCATACATATAAAGCTATCTTATTCGAAGGTTTAAACTTGTAATCAATAGAACATAGTTTAGTTAATTCTAAACTTGTTCGCAAACAAAAGTTAATCCTTCTAACTTCACTTTTAAAATCAACTAAACACATGTTCTATATCTATATGATATGCTAACTTAATGATTTAAAACCTGGAAACACGAAAAACACCGTAAAACCGGATTTACGCCGTCGTAGTAACACCGCGGGCTGTTTTGGGTTAGTTAATTAAAAACTATGATAAACTTTGATTTAAAAGTTGTTATTCTGAAAAAAATGATTTTTATTATGAACATGAAACTATATCCAAAAATTATGGTTAAACTCAAAGTGGAAGTATGTTTTCTAAAATGGTCATCTAGACGTCGTTCTTTCGACTGAAATGACTACCTTTACAAAAACGACTTGTAACTTATTTTTCCGACTATAAACCTATACTTTTTCTGTTTAGATTCATAAAATAGAGTTCAATATGAAACCATAGCAATTTGATTCACTCAAAACGGATTTAAAATGAAGAAGTTATGGGTAAAACAAGATTGGATAATTTTTCTCATTTTAGCTACGTGAAAATTGGTAACAAATCTATTCCAACCATAACTTAATCAACTTGTATTGTATATTATGTAATCTTGAGATACCATAGACACGTATACAATGTTTCGACCTATCATGTCGACACATCTATATATATTTCGGAACAACCATAGACACTCTATATGTGAATGTTGGAGTTAGCTATACAGGGTTGAGGTTGATTCCAAAATATATATAGTTTGAGTTGTGATCAATACTGAGATACGTATACACTGGGTCGTGGATTGATTCAAGATAATATTTATCGATTTATTTCTGTACATCTAACTGTGGACAACTAGTTGTAGGTTACTAACGAGGACAGCTGACTTAATAAACTTAAAACATCAAAATATATTAAAAGTGTTGTAAATATATTTTGAACATACTTTGATATATATGTATATATTGTTATAGGTTCGTGAATCAACCAGTGGCCAAGTCTTACTTCCCGACGAAGTAAAAATCTGTGAAAGTGAGTTATAGTCCCACTTTTAAAATCTAATATTTTTGGGATGAGAATACATACAGGTTTTATAAATGATTTACAAAATAGACACAAGTACGTGAAACTACATTCTATGGTTGAATTATCGAAATCGAATATGCCCCTTTTTATTAAGTCTGGTAATCTAAGAATTAGGGAACAGACACCCTAATTGACGCGAATCCTAAAGATAGATCTATCGGGCCCAACAAGCCCCATCCAAAGTACCGGATGCTTTAGTACTTCGAAATTTATATCATATCCGAAGGGTGTCCCGGAATGATGGGGATATTCTTATATATGCATCTTGTTAATGTCGGTTACCAGGTGTTCACCATATGAATGATTTTTATCTCTATGTATGGGATGTGTATTGAAATATGAAATCTTGTGGTCTATTGTTACGATTTGATATATATAGGTTAAACCTATAACTCACCAACATTTTTGTTTACGTTTAAAGCATGTTTATTCTCAGGTGAATACTAAGAGCTTCCGCTGTTGCATACAAAAATAAGGACAAGATTTGGAGTTCATGTTTGAATGATATTGTGTAAAAACTGCATTCAAGAAACTGATTTCGATGTAACATATTTGTATTGTAAACCATTATGTAATGGTCGTGTGTAAACAGGATATTTTAGATTATCATTATTTGATAATCTACGTAAAGCTTTTTAAACCTTTATTTATGAAATAAAGGTTATGGTTTGTTTTAAAATGAATGCAGTCTTTGAAAAACGTCTCATATAGAGGTCAAAACCTCGCAACGAAATCAATTAATATGAAACGTTTTTAATCAATAAGAACGGGACATTTCAGTTGGTATCCGAGCGTTGGTCTTAGAGAACCAGAATTTTGCATTAGTGTGTCTTATCGAGTTTGTTAGGATGCCTTAGTGAGTCTGGACTACGACCGTGTTTACTTGAAAAATGATTGCTTAACAAATTGTGTTGGAAACTATATATTTTTAACATGTGAATATTATGTGATATATTAATCTCTTAACGCGTTTGATATTATGTGATAGATGTCTACCTCTAGAACAAGTTCCATTGACTCACCTAATAATAATGAAGAGTCAAATGTAAATTGGAATGATTCGTGGACTAATTCACAAGTTCCCGAAGAGGAACCGGAAGAAGAGTCGGAACCGGAAGAAGAATCGGAACCGGAAGAAGAATCGGAACCGGATGAAGAAATAGAACTGGTGGGGGAAATAATAAAACGGTTAAGTAAAAGAAAATCCTCAACCAACCGACCAAGGTTAATTATGACCAATGGTGTTTCCGCCAAGGAAGCAAAATATTGGGAGGATTACCAATTCTCCGATGAATCGGATTCCGACGAGAATTCCGATGATGTTATAGAAATTACCCCAACTGAATTTAAAAAGGCAAAAGAAAATAATAAGGGAAAGGGCATAAAAATAGAGAAATCTAATTCCAACCCCGATGAACTTTATATGTATCGTCAACCCCCGAAGTCCTTAAGTTGTAACAATGACCCGGGAACCTCTAAACCACCAGGTTTTTCTAAACCAATGTGGAAAATTACGGCTCGTATTAGGGGAACATCATATATCCCTAGAAACTTGGCAAAACGAACCAAAACCGAAGAAGAAGAAACGAGCGAGTCGAAATAAGATAGTTGTATTCGTGTGGTGTAATATATGTAATATAGTGTTCTTATGCTTTATGATATATGTAAAAATTGCTTGTATTAATAAGTAATTTTTTTTATGAATCTAACTCTTGTCTATTTTACAGTTTAAAAACACAAAATGGATAGACAACCCAATATTTTAAGAGACCTACCCGGAGACATGATTGATGAAATCTTGTCTAGAGTCGGCCAGAATTCCTCGGCACAACTATTTAAGGCGAGATCAGTTTGTAAGACATTCGAAGAACGTTCCAAGAATGTCTTGGTTTATAAGAGACTTTCGTTTGAAAGATGGGGGATATCACATTGGGAAACCCATAAGTTACGATGTGTTTACTTTGACGCATATATTGCGGGGAACCCAAATGCTATTTTACGCAACGGGTTAAGAAATTATTTTGACTCAATATATCCGAATATTGGACTTCGTGATTTAGAAAAAGCGGCTAACATGCAACATAAAGAAGCATGTTATGCTTACGGATTAGTAATGTTCGCTTCTCACCAAAGTGAGAACAAGAACATCGGGCTACAACTATTAAACAAAACGTTTCCACAAGTGACGGAGTCGGTAATTGGGGTAAGAAATGAGGTTTTTAGATTATTACGGGACTGTTGGACATTACGTAACTCTTGTCCCTTTGACGACGTTACAACACGCTGTCTTATCAACGGCCATAACGGTTATGTTGCACAAGACCAAGGATGGGAAGTAGTCCTAGTAAAACCAGAATGCATGACTTGTTTCTGGACGTATGAATTACGTGTCTTTATTGCCTTTGCTGAACGACTTGTGTACTAGCTAGAATTGTCTTCACAACTATCTTGTATCAAAGTTATTGTGTGCTATATTTCATGCTTTATGTAAAATAAGCGGTATTGTAAGTTTGTGAAATATTGTATAAAAGTTTGAACGCGAAATATTATTATAATCAGTTTTTCATATAGAATTGTAGTAGTTGAATTGTATATTAGCTACTAAGTATGAACTTAACGGGTAGGTACTACCCGAATTTAAACTTATAAAACGCTAATATGAAGAAAAAGCTTTTATAAATGAGTTCATATTATGCTACGAAATACTATTAACTACTCTTAATATTCTGTATGATTAACTTGTTCCATTTAACTATTTTGAAGGAAATGGCACCGACTACTCGACACACCGTGAATATGAATGAAGAGGAATTCCGTACTTTTCTAACTTCAAACATAGCCGCAGTACAGGCTGCGCTACATACCAACAATAACCTTGGATCTAGCAGTACAGGAAATCGTGTAGGATGCACCTACAAAGAATTCACTGCCTGCAAACCTTTGGAATTTGATGGAACCGAAGGACCGATCGGATTGAAACGGTGGACCGAGAAGGTCGAATCGGTGTTTGCCATAAGTAAGTGTACTGAAGAGGACAAAGTGAAGTACGCTACGCATACCTTCACAGGTTCTGCGTTAACATGGTGGAATACCTATCTAGAGCAAGTGGGACGAGACGATGCGTACGCACTACCGTGGTCAGCATTCAAGCACTTGATGAACGAGAAGTACCGTCCCAGAACCGAGGTCAATAAGCTCAAGACAGAACTTAGAGGGTTACGAACCCAAGGATTTGATATTACCACGTACGAAAGACGATTCACAGAATTGTGCGTATTGTGTCCGGGAGCATTCGAAGATGAGGAAGAGAAGATTGACGCGTTTGTGAAAGGATTACCGGAAAGAATCCAAGAAGATATAAGTTCACACGAGCCCGCCTCCATACAACAGGCATGTAGAATGGCTCACAAACTCGTGAACCAAATTGAAGAAAGAATTAAAGAACAGACTGCTGAAGAGGCCAATGTAAAGCAAGTCAAAAGAAAGTGGGAGGAAAACGGTGATAAGAATCACCAATACAACAACAACAGCAATTACAACAATAATCGCAACAATTATCCCAACAATCGCAACATCAATCGCAACTACAACAAACGGCCCAACAACAACAACAACAACAACAGCAACTACAACAATCATCCCAACAACAATAATAACCGCAACAACAACAACAACAACAATCAGAAGCAGCTATGCCAAAGGTGTGAAAAGAATCACTCGGGGTTCTGCACCAAATTTTGCAACAAGTGTAAAAGAAATGGTCATAGCGCGGTGAAGTGTGAGGTCTACGGACCAGGGGTTAATAGAACGAAAGGAACAAATGGTGTCGGAACGAGTAATGGTGGAGCAAGTAGTGTCGGAGCAAGTTATGCCAATGTAGTTTGTTATAAATGTGGAAAACCAGGCCACATTATTAGAAATTGCCCGAACCAGGAGAACACGAATGGACAAGGCCGTGGAAGAGTTTTCAATATTAATGCGACAGAGGTACAGGAAGACCCGGAGCTTGTTACGGGTACGTTTCTTATTGACAATAAATCTGCTTACGTTTTATTTGATTCGGGTGCTGATAGAAGCTATATGAGTAGAGATTTTTGTGCTAAATTAAGTTGTCCATTGACGCCTTTGGATAGTAAATTTTTACTCGAATTAGCAAATGGTAAATTAATTTCAGCAGATAATATATGTCGGAATCGAGAAATTAAACTGGTTAGCGAAACATTTAAGATTGATTTGATACCAGTAGAGTTAGGGAGTTTTGATGTGATAATCGGTATGGACTGGTTGAAAGAAGTGAAAGCGGAGATCGTTTGTTACAAAAATGCAATTCGCATTATACGAGAAAAAGGAAAACCCTTAATGGTGTACGGAGAAAAGGGCAACACGAAGCTACATCTTATTAGTAATTTGAAGGCACAAAAACTAATAAGAAAAGGTTGCTATGCTGTTCTAGCACACGTCGAGAAAGTACAAACTGAAGAAAAGAGCATCAATGATGTTCCCGTCGCAAAAGAATTTCCTGATGTATTTCCGAAAGAATTACCGGGATTACCCCCACATCGATCCGTTGAATTTCAAATAGATCTTGTACCAGGAGCTGCACCAATAGCTCGTGCTCCTTACAGACTCGCACCCAGCGAGGTGAAAGAACTACAAAGCCAATTACAAGAACTTTTAGAGCGTGGTTTCATTCGACCAAGCACATCACCGTGGGGAGCTCCTGCTTTGTTTGTCAAGAAGAAAGATGGTACATTCAGGTTGTGTATCGACTACCGAGAGTTGAACAAACTTACCATCAAGAACCGCTACCCACTACCGAGAATCGATGACTTATTTGATCAACTACAAGGCTCGTCTGTTTATTCAAAGATTGACTTACGTTCCGGGTATCATCAAATGCGGGTGAAAGAAGATGATATTCCAAAGACTGCTTTCAGAACACGTTACGGTCATTACAAGTTTATGGTCATGCCGTTTGGTTTAACTAATGCACCAGCTGTGTTCATGGACCTTATGAACCGAGTGTGTGGACCATACCTTGACAAGTATGTCATTGTTTTCATTGATGACATACTTATTTACTCAAAGAATGACCAAGAACACGGTGAACATTTGAGAAAGGTGTTAGAAGTATTGAGGAAGGAAGAATTGTACGCTAAGTTTTCAAAGTGTGCATTTTGGTTGGAAGAAGTTCAATTCCTCGGTCACATAGTGAAAAAAGAGGGTATTAAGGTGGATCCGGCAAAGATAGAAACTGTTGAAAAGTGGGAAACCCCGAAAACTCCGAAACACATACGCCAGTTTTTAGGACTAGCTGGTTACTACAGAAGGTTCATCCAAGACTTTTCCAGAATAGCAAAACCCTTGACTGCATTAACGCATAAAGGGAAGAAATTTGAATGGAATGATGAACAAGAGAAAGCGTTTCAGTTATTGAAGAAAAAGCTAACTACGGCACCTATATTGTCATTGCCTGAAGGGAATGATGATTTTGTGATTTATTGTGATGCATCAAAGCAAGGTCTTGGTTGTGTATTAATGCAACGAACGAAGGTGATTGGTTATGCGTCTAGACAATTGAAGATTCACGAACAAAATTATACGACGCATGATTTGGAATTAGGCGCGGTTGTTTTTGCATTAAAGACTTGGAGGCACTACTTATATGGGGTCAAAAGTATTATATATACCGACCACAAAAGTCTTCAACACATATTTAATCAGAAACAACTGAATATGAGGCAGCGTAGGTGGATTGAATTATTGAATGATTACGACTTTGAGATTCGTTACCACCCGGGGAAGGCAAATGTGGTAGCCGATGCCTTGAGCAGGAAGGACAGAGAACCCATTCGAGTAAAATCTATGAATATAATGATTCATAATAACATTACTACTCAAATAAAGGAGGCGCAACAAGGAGTTTTAAAAGAGGGAAATTTAAAGGATGAAATACCCAAAGGATCGGAGAAGCATCTTAGTATTCGGGAAGACGGAACCCGGTATAGGGCTGAAAGGATTTGGGTACCAAAATTTGGAGATATGAGAGAAATGGTACTTAGAGAAGCTCATAAAACCAGATACTCAATACATCCTGGAACGGGGAAGATGTACAAGGATCTCAAGAAATATTTTTGGTGGCCGGGTATGAAAGCCGATGTTGCTAAATACGTAGGAGAATGTTTGACGTGTTCTAAGGTCAAAGCTGAGCATCAAAAACCATCAGGTCTACTTCAACAACCCGAAATCCCGGAATGGAAATGGGAAAACATTACCATGGATTTCATCACTAAATTGCCAAGGACTGCAAGTGGTTTTGATACTATTCGGGTAATAGTTGACCGTCTCACCAAATCAGCACACTTTTTTCCAATAAGAGAAGATGACAAGATGGAGAAGTTAGCACGACTGTATTTGAAGGAAGTCATCTCCAAACATGGAATACCAATCTCTATTATCTCTGATAGGGATGGCAGATTTATTTCAAGATTCTGGCAGACATTACAGCAAGCATTAGGAACTCGTCTAGACATGAGTACTGCCTATCATCCACAAACTGATGGGCAGAGTGAAAGGACGATACAAACGCTTGAAGACATGCTACGAGCATGTGTTATTGATTTCGGAAACAGTTGGGATCGACATCTACCGTTAGCAGAATTTTCCTACAACAACAGCTACCATTCAAGCATTGAGATGGCGCCGTTTGAAGCACTTTATGGTAGAAAGTGCAGGTCTCCGATTTGTTGGAGTGAAGTGGGGGATAGACAGATTACGGGTCCGGAGATTATACAAGAAACTACCGAGAAGATCATCCAAATTCAACAACGGTTGAAAACCGCCCAAAGTCGACAAAAGAGCTACGCTGACATTAAAAGAAAAGATATAGAATTTGAAATTGGAGAGATGGTCATGCTTAAAGTTGCACCTTGGAAAGGCGTTGTTCGATTTGGTAAACGAGGGAAATTAAATCCAAGGTATATTGGACCATTCAAGATTATTGATCGTGTCGGACCAGTAGCTTACCGACTAGAGTTACCTCAACAACTCGCGGCTGTACATAACACTTTCCACGTCTCGAATTTAAAGAAATGTTTTGCTAAAGAAGATCTCACTATTCCGTTAGATGAAATCCAAATCAACGAAAAACTTCAATTCATCGAAGAACCCGTCGAAATAATGGATCGTGAGGTTAAAAGACTTAAGCAAAACAAGATACCAATTGTTAAGGTTCGATGGAATGCTCGTAGAGGACCCGAGTTCACCTGGGAGTGTGAAGATCAGATGAAGAAGAAATACCCGCATCTATTTCCAGAAGATTCGTCAACACCTTCAACAGCTTAAAATTTCGGGACGAAATTTATTTAACGGGTAGGTACTGTAGTGACCCGAACTTTTCCATGTTTATATATATTAATTGAGATTGATATTTACATGATTAAATGTTTCCAACATGTTAAGCAATCAAACTTGTTAAGACTTGATTAATTGAAATAGGTTTCATATAGACAATTGACCACCCAAGTTGACCGGTGATTCACGAACGTTAAAACTTGTAAAAACTATATGATGACATATATATGGTTATATATATAGTTAACATTATATTATGATAATTAAACATATCATTAAGTATATTAACAATGAACTACATATGTAAAAACAAGACTACTAACTTAATGATTTTGAAACGAGACATATATGTAACGATTATCGTTGTAACGACATTTAATGTATATATATCATATTAAGAGATATTCGTACATCATAATATCATGATAATATAATAATTTAAAATCTCTTTTGATATTATAAACATTGGGTTAACAACATTTAACAAGATCGTTAACCTAAAGGTTTCAAAACAACATTTACATGTAACGACTAACGATGACTTAACGACTCAGTTAAAATGTATATACATGTAGTGTTTTAATATGTATTTATACACTTTTGAAAGACTTCAATAAACTTATCAAAATACTTCTACTTAACAAAAATGCTTACAATTACATCCTCGTTCAGTTTCATCAACAATTCTACTCGTATGCACCCGTATTCGTACTCGTACAATACACAGCTTTTAGATGTATGTACTATTGGTATATACACTCCAATGATCAGCTCTTAGCAGCCCATGTGAGTCACCTAACACATGTGGGAACCATCATTTGGAAACTAGCATGAAATATCTCATAAAATTATAAAAATATGAGTAATCATTCATGACTTATTTACATGAAAACAAAATTACATATCCTTTATATATAATCCATACACCAACGACCAAAAACACCTAAAAACACTTTCATTCTTCAATTTTCTTCATCTAATTGATCTCTCTCAAGTTCTATCTTCAAGTTCTAAGTGTTCTTCATAAATTCCAAAAGTTCTAGTTTCTTAAAATCAAGAATACTTTCAAGTTTGCTAGCTCACTTCCAATCTTGTAAGGTGATCATCCAACCTCAAGAAATCTTTGTATCTTACAGTAGGTTATCATTCTAATACAAGGTAATAATCATATTCAAACTTTGGTTCAATTTCTATAACTATAACAATCTTATTTCAAGTGATGATCTTACTTGAACTTGTTTTCGTGTCATGATTCTGCTTCAAGAACTTCGAGCCATCCAAGGATCCATTGAAGCTAGATCCATTTTTCTCTTTTCCAGTAGCTTTATCCAAGGAACTTAAGGTAGTAATGATGTTCATAGCATCATTCAATTCATACATATAAAGCTATCTTATTCGAAGGTTTAAACTTGTAATCACTAGAACATAGTTTAGTTAATTCTAAACTTGTTCGCAAACAAAAGTTAATCCTTCTAACTTCACTTTTAAAATCAACTAAACACATGTTCTATATCTATATGATATGCTAACTTAATGATTTAAAACCTGGAAACACGAAAAACACCGTAAAACCGGATTTACGCCGTCGTAGTAACACCGCGGGCTGTTTTGGGTTAGTTAATTAAAAACTATGATAAACTTTGATTTAAAAGTTGTTATTCTGAAAAAAATGATTTTTATTATGAACATGAAACTATATCCAAAAATTATGGTTAAACTCAAAGTGGAAGTATGTTTTCTAAAATGGTCATCTAGACGTCGTTCTTTCGACTGAAATGACTACCTTTACAAAAACGACTTGTAACTTATTTTTCCGACTATAAACCTATACTTTTTCTGTTTAGATTCATAAAATAGAGTTCAATATGAAACCATAGCAATTTGATTCACTCAAAACGGATTTAAAATGAAGAAGTTATGGGTAAAACAAGATTGGATAATTTTTCTCATTTTAGCTACGTGAAAATTGGTAACAAATCTATTCCAACCATAACTTAATCAACTTGTATTGTATATTATGTAATCTTGAGATACCATAGATACGTATACAATGTTTCGACCTATCATGTCGACACATCTATATATATTTCGGAACAACCATAGACACTCTATATGTGAATGTTGGAGTTAGCTATACAGGGTTGAGGTTGATTCCAAAATATATATAGTTTGAGTTGTGATCAATACTGAGATACGTATACACTGGGTCGTGGATTGATTCAAGATAATATTTATCGATTTATTTCTGTACATCTAACTGTGGACAACTAGTTGTAGGTTACTAACGAGGACAGCTGACTTAGTAAACTTAAAACATCAAAATATATTAAAAGTGTTGTAAATATATTTTGAACATACTTTGATATATATGTATATATTGTTATAGGTTCGTGAATCAACCAGTGGCCAAGTCTTACTTCCCGACGAAGTAAAAATCTGTGAAAGTGAGTTATAGTCCCACTTTTAAAATCTAATATTTTTGGGATGAGAATACATGCAGGTTTTATAAATGATTTACAAAATAGACACAAGTACGTGAAACTACATTCTATGGTTGAATTATCGAAATCGAATATGCCCCTTTTTATTAAGTCTGGTAATCTAAGAATTAGGGAACAGACACCCTAATCGACGCGAATCCTAAAGATAGATCTATCGGGCCCAACAAGCCCCATCCAAAGTACCGGATGCTTTAGTACTTCGAAATTTAAATAATATCCGAAGGGTGTCCCGGAATGATGGGGATATTCTTTTATATGCATCTTGTTAATGTCGGTTACCAGGTGTTCACCATATGAATGATTTTTATCTCTATGTATGGGATGTGTATTGAAATATGAAATCTTGTGGTCTATTGTTACGATTTGATATATATAGGTTAAACCTATAACTCACCAACATTTTTGTTGACGTTTAAAGCATGTTTATTCTCAGGTGAATACTAAGAGCTTCCGCTGTTGCATACAAAAATAAGGACAAGATTTGGAACCCATGTTTGAATGATATTGTGTAAAAACTGCATTCAAAAACTGATTTCGATGTAACATATTTGTATTGTAAACCATTATGTAATGGTCGTGTGTAAACAGGATATTTTAGATTATCATTATTTGATAATCTACGTAAAGCTTTTTAAACCTTTATTTATGAAATAAAGGTTATGGTTTGTTTTAAAATGAATGCAGTCTTTGAAAAACGTCTCATATAGTGGTCAAAACCTCGCAACGAAATCAATTAATATGGAACGTTTTTAATCAATAAGAACGGGACATTTCAAGCTGTCCTCGTTAGTAACCCACAACTAGTTGTCCACAGTTAGATGTACAGAAATAAATCGATAAATATTATCTTGAATCAATCCATGACCCAGTGTATACGTATCTCAGTATTGATCACAACTCAAACTATATATATTTTGAAATCAACCTCAATCCTGTATAGCTAACTCCAACATTCACATATAGAGTGTCTATGGTTGTTCCGAAATATATATAGATGTGTCGACATGATAGGTCGAAACATTGTATACGTGTCTATGGTATCTCAAGATTACATAATATACAATACAAGTTGATTAAGTTATGGTTGGAATAGATTTGTTACCAATTTTCACGTAGCTAAAATAAGAAAAATTATCCAATCCTGTTTTACCCATAACTTCTTCATTTTAAATCCGTTTTGAGTGAATCAAATTGCTATGGTTTCATATTGAACTCTATTTTATGAATCTAAATAGAAAAAGTATAGGTTTATAGTCGGAAAAATAAGTTACAAGTCATTTTTGTAAAGGTAGTCATTTCAGTCGAAAGAACGACATCTAGATGACCATTTTAGAAAACATACTTCCACTTTGAGTTTAACCATAATTTTTGGATATAGTTTCATGTTCATAATAAAAATCATTTTCTCAGAATAGCAACTTTTAAATCAAAGTTTATCATAGTTTTTAATTAACTAACCCAAAACAGCCCGCGGTGTTACTACGACGGCGTAAATCCGGTTTTACGGTGTTTTTCGTGTTTCCAGGTTTTAAATCATTAAGTTGGCATATCATATAGATATAGAACATGTATTTAGTTGATTTTAAAAGTCAAGTTAGAAGGATTAACTTTTGTTTGCGAACAAGTTTAGAATTAACTAAACTATGTTCTAGTGATTACAAGTTTAAACCTTCGAATAAGATAGCTTTATATGTATGAATCGAATGATGTTATGAACATCATTACTACCTTAAGTTCCTTGGATAAACCTACTGGAAAATAGAAAAATGGATCTAGCTTCAACGGATCCTTGGATGGCTCGAAGTTCTTGAAGCAGAATCATGACACGAAAACAAGTTCAAGTAAGATCATCACTTGAAATAAGATTGTCATAGTTATAGAAATTGAACCAAAGTTTGAATATGATTATTACCTTGTATTAGAATGATAACCTACTGTAATAAACAAAGATTTCTTGAGGTTGGATGATCACCTTACAAGATTGGAAGTGAGCTAGCAAACTTGAAAGTATTCTTGATTTTATGTAACTAGAAATTGTAGAATTTATGAAGAACACTTAGAACTTGAAGATAGAACTTGAGAGAGATCAATTAGATGAAGAAAATTGAAGAATGAAAGTGTTTGTAGGTGTTCTAGTCGTTGGTGTATGGATTAGATATAAAGGATATGTAATTTTGTTTTCATGTAAATAAGTCATGAATGATTACTCATATTTTTGTAATTTTATGAGATATTTCATGCTAGTTGACAAATGATGGTTCCCACATGTGTTAGGTGACTCACATGGGCTGCTAAGAGCTGATCATTGGAGTGTATATACCAATAGTACATACATCTAAAAGCTGTGTATTGTACGAGTACGAATACGGGTGCATACGAGTAGAATTGTTGATGAAACTGAACGAGGATGTAATTGTAAGCATTTTTGTTAAGTAGAATTATTTTGATAAGTTTATTGAAGTCTTTCAAAAGTGTATAAATACATATTAAAACACTACATGTATATACATTTTAACTGAGTCGTTAAGTCATCGTTAGTCGTTACATGTAAGTGTTGTTTTGAAACCTTTAGGTTGACGATCTTGTTAAATGTTGTTAACCCAATGTTTATAATATCAAATGAGATTTTAAATTATTATATTATCATGATATTATCATGTATGAATATCTCTTAATATGATATATATACATTAAATGTCTTTACTACGATAATCGTTACATATATGTCTCGTTTAAAAATCATTAAGTTAGTAGTCTTGTTTTTACATATGTAGTTCATTATTAATATACTTAATGATATGTTTACTTATCATAGTATCATGTTAACTATATATATATATCCATATATATGTCATCATATAGTTTTTACAAGTTTTAACGTTCGTGAATCACCGGTCAACTTGGGTGGTCAATTGTCTATATGAAACATATTTCAATTAATCAAGTCTTAACAAGTTTGATTGCTTAACATGTTGGAAACATTTAATCATGTAAATATCAATCTCAATTAATATATATAAACATGGAAAAGTTCGGGTCACTACACCTGCTATTCTATTTTTTTTATAATGAAAAGATAAAAAGAAGATGGATAAAAGAAGATGAGGTGTACATACAGTGAAGTGACCCGTTTCTTTTTCTATTATAATTATAATTGCAGTTGTGATATTGGACCGTGAGACCCTACTTGTGTTTGTTGGACTTCCGAATTGATGAACTGCATGATTTGGGCCGAAAGCTTTTATGCATTGTTGGGCTGAATACACATATATAGACGTGGGGTGTTAATTAAAAGAGAAATGAGAAGTAGAGCAGATGGTTGGTTGTTTGGTCGGGGAACGAGAGGTCATGGGTTCGAGCCCGGACTCAGACATTTTTTTTTAGAAACTCACTCATTAAGGTTCGTGAATCCGAGGCCAACCCTACATTCATTCAATGTCGTCATATGTATTTTTACTACAAAATACAATACCGTGAGTTCATTTGATTCCCTTTTACTCTTTACATTTTTGGGACTGAGAATACATGCGCTACTTTTACAACTGCTTTATTAAATGCTTTTCAAATACATTTTGAACTGCGAATACATGAAATGCTTTTATAAATGTTTGACAAGATAGACACAAGAAAACCATTCCTCGAATGAATTATGTGGATGTGATAATTGCCACCATTGAATTATGTGGACGTGATAATTGCCACAATTGATATGAATATTTTTCCCCTGATTATTATTGCTTGGTAACCTAAGAATTAGGGAACATCACTAATTTTGAGAATTAGTGCATGACTAATTGACGCGAATCCTAAAGGTAGCTACCGGGTTTAACACCCCCACCCAGAATGTTCACTAGACGGAAGGGCTAGTGGGCGTGGTTTTTAGTACTTCAAAGTTTATATGATTATTTTACAGACGAGATGTTCTGTTTTGGGGATATTATTATGCGCATTATATGTTAAGGTCGGTTACCAAGCCAAGCTATGAAAGAAATGTGAATGTTATGTATCGAGAGAATGATTTTATACACATGTTATGTGTAAGAGATTTTGTACACGAGATATGTGTACGGTTACTAAGATTTATGATAAATGGTTTCGTACACAAGAAAGGTGTACTGTATTTAAAAGATATCGCATGTACATTACATGTGGGTATAGGATTCGGGCCCATTTGTACCATGCAACATTTAAATCTTGTGGTATATCAAAATGATGAATTTTATTGTTTTATGATAAACTTATGAACTCACCAACCTTTTGGTTGACACTTTAAAGCATGTTTATTCTCAGGTATGAAAGAAATCTTCCGCTGTGCATTTGCTCATATTACATGGAGTCGTTCATGGCATATATGTAGTGACCCAAACTTTTCCATGTTTATATATATTAAATGAAATTGTTATTTACATGATTAAGTGTTTCCAACATGTTAAGCAATCATACTTGGTAAGACTTGATTAATTGAAATAGGTTTCATATAGACAATTGACCACCCAAGTTGACCGATGATTCACGAACGTTAAAACTTGTAAAAACTATATGATGACATATATATGATTATATATATAGTTTACATGATATTATGATAAGTAAGTATCTCATTAGGTATTTTAACAATGAGTTATATACATAAAATTGAGTTTATTGAATTAAGAAACTCGAAACGATATATATAACGATTATCGTTATAACAACGTCTTACTAAATACATATGAATCAAATTAAGATATTGATACACTATGTTTAATCATGATAAATTAATGAACTACATATGTAAAAACAAGACTACTAACTTAATGATTTCGAAACGAGACATATATGTAACGATTATCGTTGTAACAACAATTAACTGTATATATATCATATTAAGATATATTAATATATCATAATATCATGATAATGTAATAATTTAACATCTCATTAGATATAATAAACATTGGGTTAACAACATGTAACATGATCGTTAACTTAAAGGTTTCAAATCAACATTTACGTGTAACGACTAACGATGACTTAACGACTCAGTTAAAATGTATATACATGTAGTGTTTTAATATGTATTCATACACTTTTGAAAGACTTTAAGACACTTATCAAAATACTTCTACTTAACAAAAATGCTTAAAATTACATCCTCGTTCAGTTTCATCAACAATTCTACTCGTATGCACCCGTATTCGTACTCGTACAATACACAGCTTTTAGATGTATGTACTATTGGTATATACACTCCAATGATCAGCTCTTAGTAGCCTATGTGAGTCACCTAACACATGTGGGAACCATCATTTGGCAACTAGCATGAAATATCTCATAAAATTACAAAAATATTGGTAATCATTCATGAATTATTTACACATAAACAAAATCACACATCCTTTATATCTAATGTAAGACCCAAATATTTATTGTACATAATGTATTTATGGTGTACGATGCGTGTATGAAGTGTACGTGTTGCTTGCTCGAACGTCGAAGGAAACTGGACGTTGTCTGAAGTGACAAGGTGCATACGTATCTTTTCAACCCCAAATAAAGTTTGTGTTTTACCATTGGAAAGGAAATCTTATTATGTTTCCAACGATATTTGATTCATCGAAAACGGAGCTACGGTCAAAAAGTTATGGCCAAAACAAGTTTCTGAAAACTGACCTGTAGGTTGGAGCGGCGCTCCACCTTTCGGAGCGGCGTGCCGAACCCGTCTGATGCAATTTTCAACCTTTTTAAAAGGTCTAAATGAGGGGTACTTTGGTCTTTTCATTTAGGGTCAGTTTAGGGTCATCAAGACTGATCTAGAACTCCATTGGAGCTCATTTCTCACCCACACAAACACTCTCATCTACATCTAGAGAGAGAGGAAGAGTTCTAGAGTGAGAGAGCTTGATTTGGAGAAGAAGGAGTCGAATTCTTGCTAAAGCTCGGGTTTTAAAGTTGTTCATCTCACTCCTAGCTATGTTTTGGTAGTATTGGTAAGTTCTAACTCCGAATTTCATTTGTTAGATTTGATATTCAAGTCAGGGTTTGAGATTGTTAGTTATAAAACCCATTTGGTTGATGAAGAGGGTTTATGGAAACTTGCTATTTTGATATTTGGCGGGTTTTGAGTTGGTTAATGATTTAGCCATCTTTAAGACTCGTAAATGGTGTATAATCACTAGTGTTAGTGATTATTGGTGTTTTGGAAACCATTAGGGTTCTTATGGTTGACTAACTTTGACTAGAGTCAAAATTAGGGTTTGGTGATGATTATGACCCAATTGTCGATTTAATAAGGTTTATAAACTTAAAATGGATTAAGTTGAAGTATAAAACCGAGTTAAATATATTTTGTTGTTAAAACTTGATAATGGCGCGATATTGACTTCTTATGGGTCAAATTAGGGTTTAAGTGCCATTTTGGGCAAGATAGGTGTTTAACACCTATGATTGGGTCTAATTGGCGTATTAGGACCATTCTCACTTGTGTTAGTGATTATTGGTTAATTTGGGCACGGTTTGTGCTTGGAAGTGCATTTGGGTCGAAATTGCACTAGTTGTCAATTTGGGTTGATTTGTAAATCCACCCTAATTGTGTTGTTGTGTTTGTGATAATGGAATAGGTACATTCCATCGGTGTGTTGCAGATTATTCGGTGGCATTTCTTCAAGGCGACAAGGTGAGTGGAATATTTATACATGTATGTATGTGGTTTATTTACTCGTACGCGATGTGGGCCTTTGGTGCTACATCATGAGTATTGGGCGTTATGTCACAAGATGGTGACTTATTGAGGTTAAGGGTGAAGAGAACTAGGGGTTGGTAGTGTCTCGTTATGTGCCTCACAAGTCGGTGACACCTCATGGTGGTTCACGAGGCGGTGACCCCTTTGGTAATTGGTTGATGGATCACAAGTTGGTGATACCATAAGTTGGGGAAGTGATTCGCAATTCGGTGACACTTCGTAGTGTTCACAAGTCGGTAAAACTAGATGGTTATTCACAAGTCGATGACACCTTATGATGAGTCACAAGTCGGTGACATTTCTTAGTGTTCAAAAGTCGGTGACACTAGGTGGGGCTTCACAAGTCGGTGATGCCACATGGTGACTCACAAGTCGGTGACACCTTACGATGAGTCACAAGTCGGTGACATCATACGAGTGAGACTCGGCGGAAATGGTCCTCTACAAGTCGGTAGTACCATAGCGGGGAACGGTTTGTTATATTTATGCATTATTGTGATTTAGTATATTATTGTGGCGATTTATATACTAACGTTGTTGCTAGTCGTATGTTTGGTGTTGCTAGCTCGTTTATGCCTTTTGTTTGCACGGTATTGTAAGTGGATGCGTGTAGGTAAATTACATATGTATATGTATAAGTATTGCATTCACTAAGCGTTAGCTTACCCTCTCGTTGTTGACTTTTTTATAGATTGCATGGATGCGGAGGCTCGGGTAAGCGGGGACTATTGGACTTGCGTAGTTGCTTTAGAAGGCTTGCTTTTGGATTGATTAGGATTGGGTAGCGTATCCCCAATCGCCATGCTCGACCTTTATTTTGTATTACAAATTATGTGGTTGAAAACTTGTATTTTCGTACGAAAGTCGTAAAACGGCCGATGTGGGCCCGGTCTTCGTAAAACTAATTTTATTAATGGGATGTGTTAGTTCTACATATATTAATGTATGGTTAAAAGCGTTTTGTCTAAATACGTCGGGAAGTGGTCAAACATTTTCGCATTTCATGACTTTTTGGACATGCAAGTTTGGCGCGCCGCGCCATATGCTGTTCCAGCAAAAAAAAAAATTTATTGATATTTCTGCGTGATCGTTTGTATTACGGGTTGGGATGTTACAAGTGGTATCAGAGCATGGTCTAAGGGATTTAGGTGACTTGAGATAGGTGCCTAGACTTAGACTTTTGTGTGTGCTAAATTTGTTGCGGGACTTGTAGGATTACGGGTCGGAATGGGTTTAGTTAGTGCCTTGTTTAGAGGTTGACTAACATTTATATTAGTAATGCGGATATTATTAATATGCTATTGTGCCGTGATAATGATTCTTGTGTTATGTTTTTTGTGTGTTTGCGGTTGCATACATCATCAAGAAAGGCGGTCGTTGTACTAACGAGTTGATACGACGTGTATGCATAATAAGGACTTGCAAACCTTATTACAGGTGCAAATCATGTCTAGCAAGTGATGTACGACGAGTGTTTAGCAAGATGGGGTGGTGTGTGTGTGCTTTATACGTTCGTGATCTAATTGCTTTGCATTCCTTAGAATGGCGACGGGAAATAGGATCGAGACGAACGACGCTGAGTTTAATGCTAGAGTTACACGTATGTTAGGTGATTGTAGTAGTATTCGGATGTTAGAGCGTGTTCACTTTCGTGTTGAAGTTGATGATCCATGAGGTTCGTCGGGTGGATGAAACCCCTAAGATCAAGTGTTTGATCTAGATGAATGTTGGTAATGGAGTCTATGGGACGTAACATTAGGTGCCTCTTTCATACCTACTAGCGTGGTATTCGACTCCGATGGTGTTACGGTTATATTGAGCATAGGGTACCGGCAAGAAAACCCTTAGGTGTTTGAGTGGCGGTGTGGAAGTTACAAGCGATAGCAACTCGATGATTGCTAGAGTAATACCCGTACGGTTCGGTAAGTGCTTCGGTTGAAGTAGCAAAGGATAATCCGAAATCCTTCGTATGCTCAAGGTTGGAGCAAGGTTTGTTGACGTGCGTATTAAGAGATGCAAGACGGGTGAACCTCGTCTTTCTTTTAGGAGTTATGATAATGCGATTGGCGCATTAGTTGTCGGATTAGTGGTCACTCTTTCCGTGAGAGTGATCATGTGTTTATCGTCGGGAGCTATTGTTGGAGACGAATTCGTGAGAATTCGAGGACTATGACCAATGAGGATATTGGTTGTTTATGTTGATGAGGTGCCATTCCATGGGATGCTATTATTTCAACGATGTGTTTACGGAATGGAGTTCTAGGTGGGGGAGTTTATACTCTCGCACGAAGGTATTCTAGTGTGATGTAGTGACTAGCTAGGTCGAGTTAGTCCATTGCAGTTTCACTAACCGAGGCGGGTTAATTAATTAGATGTTAGGTGTTGACCGAGGCGGGTTAACCAAGCGAGTTTGACTAATCGAGTCGGGTTAATCAATTAGATGTTAGGTGTTGACCGAGGCGGGTTAACCAAGTGAGTTTGACTAACCGGGTCGGGTTAATCAATTAGATGATAGGCATTGACCGAGTCGGGTTGACTTAGGGTATTTGACTAACCGAGTCGGGTTAATCAATTTGATGTTAGGTATTGACCGAATGCGTTTGACTAACCAAGTTGGGTTAATCATTTGTTGTTAGAGGTTTGACCGAGTCGGGTTGACCTAGGGTATTTGACTAACCGAGTCGGGTTAATCAATTTGATGTTAGGTATTGACCGAATGCGTTTGACTAGCCAAGTTGGGTTAATCATTTGTCGTTAGAGGTTTGACCGAGGCGGGTTAACCAAGCGAGTTTGACTAACCGAGTCGGGTTAATCAATTAGATGTTAGGTGTTGACCGAGGCGGGTTAACCAAGTGAGTTTGACTGACCGGTTCGGGTTAATCAATTAGATCTTAGGTGTTGACCGAGTCGGGTTGACCAAGTAAGTTTGACTTAACCAAGTCGGGTTAATCAATTAGGTAATAGGTGTTGATCGAGGCGGGTTGACCAAGTGTGTTTGACTAACGAGTTCGGGTTAATTGTTTTGGTGTGGAGGCTTAACCAAGTCGGGTGTAACCATGAGGTGATTAGAGGGTTACTTGTATTGTTCTCCATAATGGTTAGCGTAGAAATGGTATGCCGTTCGAGAGGCGTTTACGTTGACCAAGTATGTGTGCAAGAAGAGTCACGGATGTTGACTATCTTTGATGTGTGTAGTTTTCGGCCAGTCTTCATGATTGTTGGATGTGTGATCTATTGGTGGTTTTATACGCCGAGAGTGGGGTCGTGAGGACCATGTCGTGGGATTAGTGAGGCGATAGCCGTGTTTCGCTCACATGTTGTTACGGGTGTGACAATAGTCGATTTTGTGCACCTTAGGTTTAGCGTTGCCATAGTTGTTTTGGGCGCTTTTAGTTTTAGCTGTTGCTTATGATGTTAGGATAGTAGCGTATTGGTTGTATTGCGCACTACAAAGGATGTTTAGTGGTAAGTGTAATCCGTAAGGATTTTTGTGTGGTTCGATCTTCAACGTTCGGATTGTTGACTTTAGGTTGAGACTTGGTCACTTTTAGCGTTGTCCTTGGTAAAGGTACGCTAAGGAATTGATATCTCGGTACGAGAATGGTTGAGTTTTTCCCGATATGGGAAAAAGAGCAGGTTTTAGTGCTCGGATGGTGGTTTTGTTAAATCACGGGTGACGATTTAGTTGTTAAAGGCGATTCATTGGGAAGGATTGCCTAAGAAAGTTCGGATTGGAACTTAGGATTGAGGGTCGTTGAGTAGTTCCGGATTGGTTAAGTGGAGAAGATCACGAGGACGTGATCGATTTTAAGTGGGGGAGAGTTGTAAGACCCAAATATTTATTGTACATAATGTATTTATGGTGTACGATGCGTGTATGAAGTGTACGTGTTGCTTGCTCGAACGTCGAAGGAAACTGGACGTTGTCTGAAGTGACAAGGTGCGTACGTATCTTTTCAACCCCAAATAAAGTTTTTGTTGATGTTTCAAAGCCTTACCATTGGAAAGGAAATCTTATTACGTTTCCAACGATATTTGATTCATCGAAATTGGAGCTACAGTCAAAAAGTTATGGCCAAAACAAGTTTCTGAAAACTGACCTGTAGGTTGGAGCGGCGCTCCACCTTTCGGCGCGGCACGCCGAACCCATCCGATGCAATTTTCAGCCTTTTCAAAAGGTCTAAATGAGGGGTACTTTGGTCTTTTCATTTAGGGTCGGTTTAGGGTCATCAAGACTGATCTAGAACTACATTGGAGCTCATTTCTCACCAACACAAACACTCTCATCCACATCTAGAGAGAGAGGAAGAGTTCTAGAGTGAGAGAGCTTGATTTGGAGAAGAAGGAGTCGAATTCTCGCCAAAGATCAGGTTTTAAAGTTGTTCATCTCACTCCTAGCTACGTTTTGGTAGTATTGGTAAGTTCTAACTCCGAATTTCATTTGTTAGATTTGATATTCAAGTTAGGGTTTGAGATTGTTAGTTATAAAACCCATTTGGTTGATGAAGAGGGTTTATGGAAACTTGTTATTTTGATATTTGGCGGGTTTTGAGTTGGTTAATGATTTAACCATGTTTAAGACTCGTAAATGGTGTATAATCACTAGTGTTAGTGATTATTGGTGTTTTGGAAACCATTGAAATGTCCCGTTCTTATTGATTAAAAACGTTCAATATTAATTGATTTCGTTGCGAGGTTTTGACCTCTATATGAGACGTTTTTCAAAGACTGCATTCATTTTAAAACAAACCATAACCTTTATTTCATCAATAAAGGTTTAAAAAGCTTTACGTAGATTATCAAATAATGATAATCTAAAATATCCTGTTTACACACGACCATTACATAATGGTTTACAGTACAAATATGTTACAACAAAATAAGTTTCTTGAATGCAGTTTTTACACAATATCATACAAGCATGGACTCCAAATCTTGTCCTTATTTAAGTATGCGACAGCGGAAGCTGTTAATAATCACCTGAGAATAAACATGCTTAAAACGTCAACAAAAATGTTGGTGAGTTATAGGTTTAACCTATATATATCAAATCATAATAATAGACCACAAGATTTCATATTTCAATACACATCCCATACATAGAGATAAAAATCATTCATATGGTGAACACCTGGTAACCGACATTAACAAGATGCATATATAAGAATATCCCCATCATTCCGGGACACCCTTCAGATATGATATAAATTTCGAAGTACTAAAGCATCCGGTACTTTGGATGGGGTTTGTTAAGCCCAATAGATCTATCTTTAGGATTCGTGTCAATTAGGGTGTCTGTTCCCTAATTCTTAGATTACCAGACTTAATAAAAAGGGGCATATTCGATTTCGATAATTCAACCATAGAATGTAGTTTCACGTACTTGTGTCTATTTTGTAAATCATTTATAAAACCTGCATGTATTCTCATCCCAAAAATATTAGATTTTAAAAGTGGGACTATAACTCACTTTCACAGATTTTTACTTCGTCGAGAAGTAAGACTTGGCCACTGGTTGATTCACGAACCTATAACAATATATACATATATATCAAAGTATGTTCAAAATATATTTACAACACTTTTAATATATTTTGATGTTTTAAGTTTATTAAGTCAGCTGTCCTCGTTAGTAACCTACAACTAGTTGTCCACAGTTAGATATACAGAAATAAATCGATAAATATTATCTTGAATCAATCCACGACCCAGTGTATACGTATCTCAGTATTGATCACAACTCAAACTATACATATTTTGGAATCAACCTCAACCCTGTATAGCTAACTCCAACATTCACATATAGAGTGTCTATGGTTGTTCCGAAATATATATAGATGTGTCGACATGATAGGTCGAAACATTGTATACGTGTCTATGGTATCTCAAGATTACATAATATACAATACAAGTTGATTAAGTTATGGTTGGAATATATTTGTTACCAATTTTCACGTAGCTAAAATGAGAAAAATTATCCAATCTTGTTTTACCCATAACTTCTTCATTTTAAATCCGTTTTGAGTGAATCAAATTGCTATGGTTTCATATTGAACTCTATTTTATGAATCTAAACAGAAAAAGTATAGGTTTATAGTCGGAAAAATAAGTTACAAGTCGTTTTTGTAAAGGTAGTCATTTCAGTCGAAAGAACGACGTCTAGATGACCATTTTAGAAAACATACTTCCACTTTGAGTTTAACCATAATTTTTGGATATAGTTTCATGTTCATAAAGAAAATCATTTTCTCAGAATAACAACTTTTAAATCAAAGTTTATCATAATTTTTAATTAACTAACCCAAAACAGCCCGCGGTGTTACTACGACGGCGTAAATCCGTTTTTACGGTGTTTTTCGTGTTTCCAGGTTTTAAATCATTAAGTTAGCATATCATATAGATATATAACATGTGTTTAGTTGATTTTAAAAGTCAAGTGAGAAGGATTAACTTTTGTTTGCGAACAAGTTTAGAATTAACTAAACTATGTTCTAGTGATTACAAGTTTAAACCTTCGAATAAGATAGCTTTATATGTATGAATCGAATGATGTTATG
The DNA here is from genome assembly GCF_046630445.1 of Rutidosis leptorrhynchoides. NCBI lineage: Eukaryota > Viridiplantae > Streptophyta > Magnoliopsida > Asterales > Asteraceae > Rutidosis > Rutidosis leptorrhynchoides. Next base: position 228,466,434 of record NC_092337.1, on the reverse strand, counting down.
AATATCATTACTACCTTAAGTTCCTTGGATAAACCTACTGGAAAAGAGAAAAATGGATCTAGCTTCAACGGATCCTTGGATGGCTCGAAGTTCTTGAAGCAGATTCATGACACGAAAACAAGTTCAAGTAAGATCATCACTTGAAATAAGATTGTTATAGTTATAGAAATTGAACCAAAGTTTGAATATGATTATTACCTTGTATTAGAATGATAACCTACTGTAAGAAACAAAGATTTCTTGAGGTTGGATGATCACCTTACAAGATTGGAAGTGAGCTAGCAAACTTGAAAGTATTCTTGATTTTATGTAACTAGAACTTGTAGAATATATGAAGAACACTTAGAACTTGAAGATAGAACTTGAGAGAGATCAATTAGATGAAGAAAATTGAAGAATGAAAGTTTTTGTAGGTGTTTTTGGTCGTTGGTGTATGGATTAGATATAAAGGATATGTAATTTTGTTTTCATGTAAATAAGTCATGAATGATTACTCATATTTTTGTAATTTTATGAGATATTTCATGCTAGTTGCCAAATGATGGTTCCCACATGTGTTAGGTGACTCACATGGGCTGCTAAGAGCTGATAATTGGAGTGTATATACCAATAGTACATACATCTAAAAGCTGTGTATTGTACGAGTACGAATACGGGTGCATACGAATAGAATTGTTGATGAAACTGAACGAGGATGTAATTGTAAGCATTTTTGTTAAGTAGAAGTATTTTGAAAAGTGTATTGAAGTCTTTCAAAAGTGTATAAATACATATTAAAACACTACATGTATATACATTTTAACTGAGTCGTTAAGTCATCGTTAGTCGTTACATGTAAGTGTTGTTTTGAAACTTTTAGGTTAACGATCTTGTTAAATGTTGTTAACCCAATGTTTATAATATCAAATGAGATTTTAAATTATTATATTATCATGATATTATCATGTATGAATATCTCTTAATATGATATATATACATTAAATGTCTTTACAACGATAATCGTTACATATATGTCTCGTTTAAAAATCATTAAGTTAGTAGTCTTGTTTTTACATATGTAGTTCATTGTTAATATACTTAATGATATGTTTACTTATCATAGTATCATGTTAACTATATATATATATCCATATATATGTCATCATATAGTTTTTACAAGTTTTAACGTTCGTGAATCACCGGTCAACTTGGGTGGTCAATTGTCTATATGAAACATATTTCAATTAATCAAGTCTTAACAAGTTTGATTGCTTAACATGTTGGAAACATTTAATCATGTAAATATCAATCTCAATTAATATATATAAACATGGAAAAGTTCGGGTCACTACAGTACCTACCCGTTAAATAAATTTCGTCCCGAAATTTTAAGCTGTTGAAGGTGTTGATGAATCTTCTGGAAATAGATGCGGGTATTTCTTCTTAATCTGATCTTCACGCTCCCAGGTGAACTCGGGTCCTCTATGAGCATTCCATCGAACCTTAACAATTGGTATCTTGTTTTGCTTAAGTCTTTTAACCTCACGATCCATTATTTCGACGGGTTCTTCGATGAATTGAAGTTTTTCGTTGATTTGGATTTCATCTAACGAAATAGTGAGATCTTCTTTAGCAAAACATTTCTTCAAATTCGAGACGTGGAAAGTGTTATGTACAGCCGCGAGTTGTTGAGGTAACTCAAGTCGGTAAGCTACTGGTCCGACACGATCAATAATCTTGAATGGTCCAATATACCTTGGATTTAATTTCCCTCGTTTACCAAATCGAACAACGCCTTTCCAAGGTGCAACTTTAAGCATGACCATCTCTCCAATTTCAAATTCTATATCTTTTCTTTTAATGTCAGCGTAGCTCTTTTGTCGACTTTGGGCGGTTTTCAACCGTTGTTGAATTTGGATGATCTTCTCGGTAGTTTCTTGTATAATCTCCGGACCCGTAATCTGTCTATCCCCCACTTCACTCCAACAAATCGGAGACCTGCACTTTCTACCATAAAGTGCTTCAAACGGCGCCATCTCAATGCTTGAATGGTAGCTGTTGTTGTAGGAAAATTCTGCTAACGGTAGATGTCGATCCCAACTGTTTCCGAAATCAATAACACATGCTCGTAGCATGTCTTCAAGCGTTTGTATCGTCCTTTCACTCTGCCCATCAGTTTGTGGATGATAGGCAGTACTCATGTCTAGACGAGTTCCTAATGCTTGCTGTAATGTCTGCCAGAATCTTGAAATAAATCTGCCATCCCTATCAGAGATAATAGAGATTGGTATTCCATGTCTGGAGACGACTTCCTTCAAATACAGTCGTGTTAACTTCTCCATCTTGTCATCTTCTCTTATTGGTAGAAAGTGTGCGGATTTGGTGAGACGATCAACTATTACCCAAATAGTATCAAAACCACTTGCAGTCCTTGGCAATTTAGTGATGAAATCCATGGTAATGTTTTCCCATTTCCATTCCGGGATTTCGGGTTGTTGAAGTAGACCTGATGGTTTCTGATGCTCAGCTTTGACCTTAGAACACGTCAAACATTCTCCTACGTATTTAGCAACATCGGCTTTCATACCCGGCCACCAAAAATGTTTCTTGAGATCCTTGTACATCTTCCCCGTTCCAGGATGTATTGAGTATCTGGTTTTATGAGCTTCTCTAAGTACCATTTCTCTCATATCTCCAAATTTTGGTACCCAAATACTTTCAGCCCTATACCGGGTTCCGTCTTCCCGAATATTAAGATGCTTCTCCGATCCTTTGGGTATTTCATCCTTTAAATTTCCCTCTTTTAAAACTCCTTGTTGTGCCTCCTTTATTTGAGTAGTAATGTTATTATGAATCATTATATTCATAGATTTTACTCGAATGGGTTCTCTGTCCTTCCTGCTCAAGGCATCGGCTACCACATTTGCCTTCCCAAGGTGGTAACGAATCTCAAAGTCGTAATCATTCAATAATTCAATCCACCTACGCTGCCTCATATTCAGTTGTTTCTGATTAAATATGTGTTTAAGACTTTTGTGGTCGGTATATATAATACTTTTGACCCCATATAAGTAGTGCCTCCAAGTCTTTAATGCAAAAACAACCGCGCCTAATTCCAAATCATGCGTCGTATAATTTTGTTCGTGAATCTTCAATTGTCTAGACGCATAAGCAATCACCTTCGTTCGTTGCATTAATACACAACCGAGACCTTGCTTTGATGCATCACAATAAATCACAAAATCATCATTCCCTTCAGGCAATGACAATATAGGTGCCGTAGTTAGCTTTTTCTTCAATAACTGAAACGCTTTCTCTTGTTCATCATTCCATTCAAATTTCTTCCCTTTATGCGTTAATGCAGTCAAGGGTTTTGCTATTCTGGAAAAGTCTTGGATGAACCTTCTGTAGTAACCAGCTAGTCCTAAAAACTGGCGTATGTGTTTCGGAGTTTTCGGGGTTTCCCACTTTTCAACAGTTTCTATCTTTGCCGGATCCACCTTAATACCTTCTTTGTTCACAATGTGACCGAGGAATTGAACTTCTTCCAACCAAAATGCACACTTTGAAAACTTAGCGTACAATTCTTCCTTCCTCAATACTTCTAACACCTTTCTCAAATGTTCACCGTGTTCTTGGTCATTCTTTGAGTAAATAAGTATGTCATCAATGAAAACAATGACAAACTTGTCAAGGTATGGTCCACACACTCGGTTCATAAGGTCCATGAACACAGCTGGTGCATTAGTTAAACCAAACGGCATGACCATAAACTCGTAATGACCGTAACGTGTTCTGAAAGCAGTCTTTGGAATATCATCTTCTTTCACCTGCATTTGATGATACCCGGAACGTAAGTCAATCTTTGAATAAACAGACGAGCCTTGTAGTTGATCAAATAAGTCGTCAATTCTCGGTAGTGGGTAGCGGTTCTTGATGGTAAGTTTGTTCAACTCTCGGTAGTCGATACACAACCTGAATGTACCATCTTTCTTCTTGACAAACAAAACAGGAGCTCCCCACGGTGATGTGCTTGGTCGAATGAAACCACGCTCTAAAAGTTCTTGTAATTGGCTTTGCAGTTCTTTCATCTCGCTGGGTGCGAGTCTGTAAGGAGCACGAGCTATTGGTGCAGCTCCTGGTACAAGATCTATTTGAAATTCAACGGATCGATGTGGGGGTAATCCCGGTAATTCTTTCGGAAATACATCGGGAAATTCTTTTGCAATGGGAACATCATTGATGCTCTTTTCTTCAGTTTGTACTTTCTCGACGTGTGCTAGAACAGCATAGCAACCTTTTCTTATTAGTTTTTATGCCTTCAAATTACTAATAAGATGTAGCTTCTTGTTGCCCTTTTCTCCGTACACCATTAAGGGTTTTCCTTTTTCTCGTATAATGCGAATTACATTTTTGTAACAAACGATCTCTGCTTTCACTTCTTTCAACCAGTCCATACCGATTATCACATCAAAACTCCCTAACTCTACTGGTATTAAATCAATCTTAAATGTTTCGCTAACCAGTTTAATTTCTCGATTCCGACATATATTATCTGCTGAAATTAATTTACCATTTGCTAATTCGAGTAAAAATTTACTATCCAAAGGCGTCAATGGGCAACTTAATTTAGCACAAAAATCTCTACTCATATAGCTTCTATCCGCACCCGAATCAAATAAAACGTAAGAAGATTTATTGTCAATAAGAAACGTACCCGTAACAAGCTCCGGGTCTTCCTGTGCCTCTGCCGCATTAATATTGAAAACTCTTTCGCGGCCTTGTCCATTCGTGTTCTCCTGGTTCGGGCAATTTCTAATAATGTGGCCCGGTTTTCCACATTTATAACAAACTACATTGGCATAGCTTGCTCCGACACTACTTGCTCCGCCATTACTCGTTCCGACACCATTTGTTCCTTTCGTTCTATTAACCCCTGGTCCGTAGACCTCACACTTCGCCGCGCTATGACCATTTCTTTTACACTTGTTGCAAAATTTGGTGCAGAACCCCGAGTGATACTTTTCACACCTTTGGCATAGCTGTTTCTGATTGTTGTTGTTGTTGCGGTTATTATTGTTATTGGGATGATTGTTGTAGTTGCTGTTGTTGTTGTTGTTGTTGTTGTTGTTGTTGTTGTTGTTGTTGTTGTTGTTGTTGTTGTTGTTGTTGTTGGGCCATTTGTTGTAGTTGCGATTGATGTTGCGATTGTTGGGATAATTGTTGCGATTGCTGTTGTGGTTGTATTGGTGATTCTTATCACCATTTTCCTCCCACTTTCTTTTGACTTGCTTCACATTGGCCTCTTCAGCAGTCTGTTCTTTAATTCTTTCTTCAATCTGGTTCACTAGTTTGTGAGCCATTCTACATGCCTGTTGTATGGAGGCGGGCTCGTGTGAACTTATATCTTCTTGGATTCTTTCCGGTAATCCTTTCACAAACGCGTCGATCTTTTCTTCCTCATCTTCGAATGCTCCCGGACACAATAGGCACAATTCTGTGAATCGTCTTTCGTACGTGGTAATATCAAATCCTTGGGTTCGTAACCCTCTAAGTTCTGTCTTGAGCTTATTGACCTCGGTTCTGGGACGGTACTTCTCGTTCATCAAGTGCTTGAATGCTGACCACGGTAGTGCGTACGCATCGTCTTGTCCCACTTGCTCTAGATAGGTATTCCACCATGTTAACGCAGAACCTGTGAAGGTATGCGTAGCGTACTTCACTTTGTCCTCTTCAGTACACTTACTTATGGTAAACACTGATTCGACCTTCTCGGTCCACCGTTTCAATCCGATCGGTCCTTCGGTTCCATCAAATTCCAAAGGTTTGCAGGCAGTGAATTCTTTGTAGGTGCATCCTACACGATTTCCTGTACTGCTAGATCCAAGGTTATTGTTGGTATGTAGCGCAGCCTGTACTGCGGCTATGTTCGAAGCTAGAAAAGTACGGAATTCCTCTTCATTCATATTCACTGTGTGTCGAGTAGTCGGTGCCATTTCCTTCAAAATAGTCAAATGGAACAAGTTAATCATACAGAATATTAAGAGTAGTTAATAGTATTTCGTAGCATAATATGAACTCATTTATAAAAGCTTTTTCTTCATATTAGCGTTTTATAAGTTTAAATTCGGGTAGTACCTACCCGTTAAGTTCATACTTAGTAGCTAATATACAATTCAACTACTACAATTCTATATGAAAAACTGATTATAATAATATTTCGCGTTCAAACTTTTACAAAATATTTTACAAACTTACAATACCGCTTATTTTACATATAGCACGAAATATAGCACACAATAAATTTGATACAAGATGGTTGTGAAGATAATTCTAGCTAGTACACAAGTCGTTCAGCAAAGGCAATAAAGATACGTAATTCATACGTCCAGAAACAAGTCATGCATTCTGGTTTTACTAGGATTACTTCCCATCCTTGGTCTTGTGGAACATAACCGTTATGGCCGTTGATAAGACAGCGTGTTGTAACGTCGTCAAAGGGACGAGGGTTATGTAATGTCCAACAGTCCCGTAACAATCTAAAAACCTCATTTTTTACCCCAATTACCGACTCCGTCACTTGTGGGAACGTTTTGTTTAATAGTTGTAGCCCGATTTTCTTGTTCTCACTTTGGTGAGAAGCGAACATTACTAATCCGTAAGCATAACATGCTTCTTTATGTTGCATGTTAGCCGCTTTTTCTAAATCACGAAGTCCAATATTCGGATATATTGAGTCAAAATAATTTCTTAACCCATTGCGTAAAATAGCATTTGGGTTCCCCGCAATATATGCGTCAAAGTAAACACATCGTAACTTATGGATTTCCCAATGTGATATCCCCCATCTTTCGAACGAAAGCCTTTTATAAACCAAGGCATTCTTGGAACGTTCTTCGAATGTCTTACAAACTGATCTCGCCTTAAATAGTTGTGCTGAAGAATTCTGACCGACTCTAGACAAGATTTCATCAATCATGTCTCCGGGTAGGTCTCTTAAAATATTGGGTTGTCTATCCATTTTGTGTTTTTATACTGTAAAATAGACAAGAGTTAGATTCATAAAAAAAATACTTATTAATACAAGCAATTTTTACATATATCATAAAGCATAAGCACACTATATTACATATATTACACCACACGAATACAACTATCTTATTCCGACTCGCTTGTTTCTTCTTCTTCGGTTTTGGTTCGTTTTGCCAAGTTTCTAGGGATATATGATGTTCCCCTAATACGAGCCGTCGTAATCCACATTGGTTTAGAAAAACCTGGTGGTTTAGAGGTTCCCGGGTCATTGTTACAACTTAAGGACTTTGGGGGTTGACGATACATATAAAGTTCATCGGGGTTGGAATTAGATTTCTCTATTTTTATGCCCTTTCCCTTATTATTTTCTTTTGCCTTTTTAAATTCAGTTAGGGTAATTTCTATAACATCATCGGAATTCTCGTCGGAATCCGATTCATCGGAGAATTGGTAATCCTCCCAATATTTTGCTTCCTTGGCGGAAACACCATTGACCATAATTAACCTTGGTCAGTTGGTTGAGGATTTTCTTTTACTTAACCGTTTTATTATTTCCCCCACCGGTTCTATTTCTTCATCCGGTTCCGATTCTTCTTCCGGTTCCGATTCTTCTTCCGGTTCCGACTCTTCTTCCGGTTCCTCTTCGGGAACTTGTGAATCAGTCCACGAATCATTCCAATTTACATTTGACTCTTCATTATTATTAGGTGAGTCAATGGGACTTGTTCTAGAGGTAGACATCTATCACATAATATCAAACGCGTTAAGAGATTAATATATCACATAATATTTACATGTTAAAAATATATAGTTTCCAACAAAATTTGTTAAGCAATCATTTTTCAAGTAAACACGGTCGAAGTCCAGACTCACTAATGCATCCTAACAAACTCGATAAGACACACTAATGCAAAATTCTGGTTCTCTAAGACCAACGCTCGGATACCAACTGAAATGTCCCGTTCTTATTGATTAAAAACGTTCCATATTAATTGATTTCGTTGCGAGGTTTTGACCTTTATATGAGACGTTTTTCAAAGACTGCATTCATTTTAAAACAAACCATAACCTTTATTTCATCAATAAAGGTTTAAAAAGCTTTACGTAGATTATCAAATAATGATAATCTAAAATATCCTGTTTACACACGACCATTACATAATGGTTTACAATACAAATATGTTACAACAAAATAAGTTTCTTGAATGCAGTTTTTACACAATATCATACAAGCATGGACTCCAAATCTTGTCCTTATTTAAGTATGCGACAGCGGAAGCTCTTAATAATCACCTGAGAATAAATATGCTTAAAACGTCAACAAAAATGTTGGTGAGTTATAGGTTTAACCTATATATATCAAATCATAAAAATAGATCACAAGATTTCATATTTCAATACACATCCCATACATAGAGATAAAAATCATTCATATGGTGAACACCTGGTAACCGACATTAACAAGATGCATATATAAGAATATCCCCATCATTCCGGGACACCCTTCAGATATGATATAAATTTCGAAGTACTAAAGCATCCGGTACTTTGGATGGGGTTTGTTAAGCCCAATAGATCTATCTTTAGGATTCGCGTCAATTAGGGTGTCTGTTCCCTAATTCTTAGATTACCAGACTTAATAAAAAGGGGCATATTCGATTTCGATAATTCAACCATAGAATGTAGTTTCACGTACTTGTGTCTATTTTGTAAATCATTTATAAAACCTGCATGTATTCTCATCCCAAAAATATTAGATTTTAAAAGTGGGACTTTCACTCACTTTCACAGATTTTTACTTCGTCGAGAAGTAAGACTTGGCCACTGGTTGATTCACGAACCTATAACAATATATACATATATATCAAAGTATGTTCAAAATATATTTACAACACTTTTAATATATTTTGATGTTTTAAGTTTATTAAGTCAGCTGTCCTCGTTAGTAACCTACAACTAGTTGTCCACAGTTAGATACACAGAAATAAATCGATAAATATTATCTTGAATCAATCCACGACCCAGTGTATACGTATCTCAGTATTGATCACAACTCAAACTATACATATTTTGGAATCAACCTCAACCCTGTATAGCTAACTCCAACATTCACATATAGAGTGTCTATGGTTGTTCCGAAATATATATAGATGTGTCGACATGATAGGCCGAAACATTGTATACGTGTCTATGGTATCTCAAGATTACATAATATACAATACAAGTTGATTAAGTTATGGTTGGAATATATTTGTTACCAATTTTCACGTAGCTAAAATGAGAAAAATTATCCAATCTTGTTTTACCCATAACTTCTTCATTTTAAATCCGTTTTGAGTGAATCAAATTGCTATGGTTTCACATTGAACTCTATTTTATGAATCTAAACAGAAAAAGTATAGGTTTATAGTCGGAAAAATAAGTTACAAGTCGTTTTTGTAAAGGTAGTCATTTCAGTCGAAAGAACGACGTCTAGATGACCATTTTAGAAAACATACTTCCACTTTGAGTTTAACCATAATTTTTGGATATAGTTTCATGTTCATAAAGAAACTCATTTTCTCAGAATAACAACTTTTAAATCAAAGTTTATCATAATTTTTAATTAACTAACCCAAAACAGCCCGCGGTGTTACTACGACGGCGTAAATCCGTTTTTACGGTGTTTTTCGTGTTTCCAGGTTTTAAATCATTAAGTTAGCATATCATATAGATATAGAACATGTGTTTAGTTGATTTTAAAAGTCAAGTGAGAAGGATTAACTTTTGTTTGCGAACAAGTTTAGAATTAACTAAACTATGTTCTAGTGATTACAAGTTTAAACCTTCGAATAAGATAGCTTTATATGTATGAATCGAATGATGTTATGAATATCATTACTACCTTAAGTTCCTTGGATAAACCTACTAGAAAAGAGAAAAATGGATCTAGCTTCAACGGATCCTTGGATGGCTCGAAGTTCTTGAAGCAGAATCATGACACGAAAACAAGTTCAAGTAAGATCATCACTTGAAATAAGATTGTTATAGTTATAGAAATTGAACCAAAGTTTGAATATGATTATTACCTTGTATTAGAATGATAACCTAATGTAAGAAAAAAAGATTTCTTGAGGTTGGATGATCACCTTACAAGATTGGAAGTGAGCTAGCAAACTTGAAAGTATTCTTGATTTTATGTAACTAGAACTTGTAGAATATATGAAGAACACTTAGAACTTGAAGATAGAACTTGAGAGAGATCAATTAGATAAAGAAAATTGAAGAATGAAAGTGTTTGTAGGTGTTTTTGGTCATTGGTGTATGGATTAGATATAAAGGATATGTAATTTTGTTTTCATGTAAATAAGTCATGAATGATTACTCATATTTTTGTAATTTTATGAGATATTTCATGCTAGTTGCCAAATGATGGTTCCCACATGTGTTAGGTGACTCACATGGGCTGCTAAGAGCTGATCATTGGAGTGTATATACCAATAGTACATACATCTAAAAGCTGTGTATTGTACGAGTACGAATACGGGTGCATACGAATAGAATTGTTGATGAAACTGAACGAGGATGTAATTGTAAGCATTTTTGTTAAGTAGAAGTATTTTGAAAAGTGCATTGAAGTCTTTCAAAAGTGTATAAATACATATTAAAACACTACATGTATATACATTTTAACTGAGTCGTTAAGTCATCGTTAGTCGTTACATGTAAGTGTTGTTTTGAAACTTTTAGGTTAACGATCTTGTTAAATGTTGTTAACCCAATGTTTATAATATCAAATGAGATTTTAAATTATTATATTATCATGATATTATCATGTATGAATATCTCTTAATATGATATATATACATTAAATGTCTTTACAACGATAATCGTTACATATATGTCTCGTTTAAAAATCATTAAGTTAGTAGTCTTGTTTTTACATATGTAGTTCATTGGTAATATACTTAATGATATGTTTACTTATCATAGTATCATGTTAACTATATATATATCCATATATATGTCATCATATAGTTTTTACAAGTTTTAACGTTCGTGAATCACCGGTCAACTTGGGTGGTCAATTGTCTATATGAAACATATTTCAATTAATCAAGTCTTAACAAGTTTGATTGCTTAACATGTTGGAAACATTTAATCATGTAAATATCAATCTCAATTAATATATATAAACATGGAAAAGTTCGGGTCACTACAACCATTAGGGTTCTTATGGTTGACTAACTTTGACTAGAGTCAAAATTAGGGTTTGGTGATGATTATGACCCAATTGTCGATTTAATAAGGTTTATAAACTTAAAATGGATTAAGTTGAAGTATAAAACCGAGTTAAATATATTTTGTTATTAAAACTTGATAATGGCGCGATATTGACTTCTTATGGGTCAAATTAGGGTTTAAGTGCCATTTTGGGCAAGATAGGTGTTTAACACCTATGATTGGGTCTAATTGGCGTATTAGGACCATTCTCACTTGTGTTAGTGATTATTGGTTAGTTTGGGCACGGTTTGTGCTTGGAAGTGCATTTGGGTCAAAATTGCACTAGTTGTCAATTTGGGTTGATTTGTAAATCCACCCTAATTGTGTTGTTGTGTTTGTGATAATGGAATAGGTACATTCCATCGGTGTGTTGCTGATTATTCGGTGGCATTTCTTCAAGGCGACAAGGTGAGTGGAATATTTATACATGTATGTATGTGGTTTATTTACTCGTACGCGATGTGGGCCTTTGGTGCCACATCGTGAGTATTGGGCGTTATGTCACAAGATGGTGACTTATTGAGGTTAAGGATGAAGAGAACTACGGGTTGGTAGTGTCTCGTTAGGTTCCTCACAAGTCGGTGACACCTCATGGTGGTTCACGAGGCGTGACCCCTTTGGTAATTGGTTGATGGTTCACAATTTGGTGATACCATAAGTTGGGGAAGTGATTCGCAAGTCGGTGACACTTCGTAGTGTTCACGAGTCGGTGACACTAGATGGTGATTCACAAGTCGGTGACACCTTATGATGAGTCACAAGTCGGTGACATTTCTTAGTGGTCACAAGTCCGTGACACTAGGTGGGGCTTCACAAGTCGGTGATGCCACATGGTGACTCACAAGTCGGTGACACCTTACGATGAGTCACAAGTCGGTGACATCATACGAGTGAGACTCGACGTTAATGGTCGTCTACAAGTCGGTAGTGCCATAGCGGGGAACGGTTGTTATATTTATGCATTATTGTGATTTAGTATATTATTGTGGCGATTTATATACTAACGTTGTTGCTAGTCGTATGTTTGGTGTTGCTAGCTCGTTTATGCCTTTTGTTTGCACGGTATTATAAGTGGATGCGTGTAGGTAAATTACATATGTATATGTATAAGTATTGCATTCACTAAGCCTTAGCTTACCCTCTCGTTGTTGACTTTTTTATAGATTGCATGGATGCGGAGGCTCGGGTAAGCGGGGACTAGTGGACTTGCGTAGTTGCTTTAGAAGGCTTGCTTTTAGATTGATTAGGATTGGGTAGCGTATCCCCAATCGCCATGCTCGGCCTTTATTTTGTATTACAAATCATGTGGTTGAAAACTTGTATTTTCGTACGAAAGTCGTAAAACGGCCGATGTGGGCCCGGTCTTCGTAAAACTAATTTTATTAATGGGACGTGTTAGTTCTACATATATTAATGTATGGTTAAAAGCGTTTTGTCTAAATACGTCAGGAAGTGGTCAAACATTTTCGCATTTCATGACTTTTTGGACAGGCCAGTTTGGCGCGCCGCGCGGCCATATGGCGCGCCGCGCCATATTCTGTTCCAGCAAAAAAAAAAATTTATTGATATTTCCGCGTGATCGTTTGTATTACGGGTTGGGATGTTACATCTAATCCATATACCAACGACCAAAAACACCTGCAAACACTTTCATTCTTCAATTTTCTTCATCTAATTGATCTCTCTCAAGTTATATCTTCAAGTTCTAAGTGTTCTTCATAAATTCTATAAGTTCTAGTTTATAAAATCAAGAATAATTCCAAGTTTGCTAGCTTACTTCCAATCTTGTAAAGTGATCATCCAACCTCAAGAAATCTTTCTTATTTATAGTAAGATATCTTTCTAATACAACGTAATACTCATATTCAAACTTTGATACAATTTCTATAACGATACAATCTTATTTCGAGTGGAAATCTTACTTGAACTTGTCTTCGTGTCATGATTCTACTTCAAGAACTTTCAAGCCATCCAAGGATCCTTTGAAGCTAGATCCATTTTTCTCATTTCCAGTAGGTTTATCCACAAAACCTGAGGTAGTAATGATGTTCATAACATCATTTGATTCATATATATAAAACTACCTTATTCGAAGATTTAAACTTGAAATCACTAGAACATAGTTTAGTTAATTCTAAACTTGTTTGAAAATAAAAGTTAATCCTTCTAACTTGACTTTTAAAATCAACTAGACACATGTTCTATATCTATATGATATGCTAACTTAATGATTTAAAACCTGGAAACACGAAAAACACCGTAAAACCAAACATACGCCGTCGTAGTAACACCGCGGGCTGTTTTGGGTTTGATAATTAAAACTATGATAAACTTTGATTTAAAAGTTTTTCTTCTGGAAAAATGATTTTTCTTATGAACATGAAACTATATCCAAAAATCATGGTTAAACTCAAAGTGGAAGTATGTTTTTCAAAATGGTCATCAAGGCGTCGTTCTTTCGACTGAAATGACTACCTCTTACAAAAATGACTTGTAACTTATATTTCTGACTATAAACCTATACTTTTTCTGTTTAGATTCATAAAATATAGTTCAATATGAAACCATAGCAATTTTATTCACTCAAAACGGATTTAAAACGAATAAGTTATGGGTAAAACAAGATTGGATATTTTTTTGATTGTTGTAGCTACGGAAAATATTGTAACAGTTCTATACAAATCATATCCTAGCTAACTTATATTGTATTATACATGTATTATAATATATTATGTAATCTTGGGATACCATAAACACGTATGCAAATGTTTTGACATATCATATCGACCCATCTATATATATTATTTGGAACAACCATAGACACTCTATATGCAGTAATGTTGGAGTTAGCTATACAGGGTTGAGGTTGATTCTAAAAATATATATACTTTGAGTTATGATCTAGCCTGAGACGTATATACGCTGGGTCGTGGATTGATTCAAGATAATATATATCAATTTATTTCTGTACATTTAACTATGGACAACTACTTGTAGGTTACTAACGAGGACAGATGACTTAATAAACTTAAAACATCAAAATGTATTAAAAGTGCTGTAAATATATTTTGAACATACTTTGATATATATGTACATATTTGTTATACGTTCGTGAATCGACCAGTGGCCAAGTCTTACTTCTCGACGAAGTAAAAACATGTGAAAGTGAGTTATAGTCCCACTTTTAAAATCTAATATTTTGGGATGAGAATACATGCAGTTTTATAAATGCTTTACGAAATAGACACAAGTAAATGAAACTACATTATATGGGTGAATGATCGAAGCCTAATATGCCCCTTTTTCTTGGTAACCTAAGAATTAGTAAACCGATCTACTAATTGACGCGAATCCTAAAGATAGATCTATTGGGCCTAACGAACCTCATCCAAAGTACCGGATGCTTTAGTACTTCGAATTCATTGTTATCATGTCTGAAGGATTTCCCGGAATGATAGGGGATATTCTTATATGCATCTTGTTAATGTCGGTTACCAGGTTTCACCATATGAATGATTTTTATCTCTATGTATGGGATGCATATTGAAATATGAAATCTTGTGGTCTATTATTATGATTTGATAATATATAGGTTAATCCTATAACTCACCAACATTTTTGTTGACGTTTTAAGCATGTTTATTCTCAGGTGATTATTAAGAGCTTCCGCTGTTGCATACTAAAACAAGGACAAGATTTGGAGTCCATGCATGTATGATATTAAGTAAAAACTGCATTCAAGAAACTTATTTTTGATGTAATATATTCTTATTGTAAACCATTATGTAATGGTCGTGTTTAACGGTATATTTTAGATTATTATTATTTGATAATCTACGCAATGCTTTTTAAACCTTTATAGATAAAATAAAGGTTATGGTTGTTTTAAAAATGAATGCAGTCTTTGAAAAACGTCTCATATAGAGGTCAAAACCTCGCGACGAAATCAATTAATATGGAACGTTTATAATCAATATGAATGGGACATTTCAGTTAGTATCCGAGCGTTGGTCTTAAAGAACCAGAAATTTGCATTAGTGTTTCTTATCGAGTTTTTTAGGATACATTAGTGAGTTTGGACTTCGACCGTGTTTTCTTTAAAAACGATTGCTTAACACTTTTGTTGGAAACTATATATTATTAACATGTAAATATTATGTGATATATTAACCTCTTAATATGTTTGATATTGTGTGATAGATGTCTACCACTAGTACAAATTCCATCGACTCACCTAATAATAATGAAGAGTCGAATATACTTTGAGAAGATTCATAAATTCTTGAAGAGGAACCGGAAGAAGAGGAGCCAGAAGAAGAGGAACCAGAAGAGGAGGAACCGGAAGAAGAAGAGGTTCCAGAGGAAGAAAAATATTGGGAAGATTACCAATTTTCCGATGAATCGGATCCCGATGAGGATTTCGATGATGTTATAAAAATTATCTCGACCCAATTTAATAATGCGAAAGAAAATAATAAGGGAAAAGGTATAAAAATAGAGAAACCCGATTCCAACCCCGATGAACTTTATATGTATCGGCAACATCCGTATTTCCTAAAATGTAACAATGACCCGGGAACCTCTAAACCACCAGGTTTTTCTAAACCATTGTGGAAAACGATAGCTCATATTAGAGGAACACCATATATTCCTAGAAAATTAGGAAAACGAACCAAGTCCGAAGAAGAAGAAACCAGTGATTCAGATTAGAGGGTTGTAATCATGTTGTATATTATACGTATTGTAGTGTGCTTGTACTTTTATGTTCTATGTAAAAATTTCTTGTATTGTTTGTTAATTATCTTTTACGAATCTAATCCTTGTCTATTTTACAATATAAAAACAAAATGGACGTAAAGGGTAGACAACCGAATATTTTAGAAGATCTACCAGAGGATATGATTGAGGAAATCTTGTCTAGAGTCGGTCAGAATTCATCAGCACAATTAATTATGGCAAAATTAACTTGTCAAACATTTGAAAGACTTTCCAGAAATGCCTTAGTTTATAAAAGGCTTTCCTTTGATAGGTGGGGTATATCACATTAGGGAGACCGTAAGTTACACCGTGTTTTCTTTAAAGCGTTAAATGCGGGGAACCTAAATGCAATTTTACGCTACGGGTTAAGAACCTATTTTGACTCAACATATCCCAACATAGGATTCGTGAATTAAAAAGAGCTTCTAATATGCAACATAAAGAAGCATGTTATGCTTACGGGTTAGTGATGTTCGCTTCTTACCAAAGTGATAAAAAGAACATCGGATTGCAAATTTTAAATAAAACCTTCCCACAAGTGACGGATTCAGTAATTGAGGTGAGAAACAAGGTTTTTAGATTATTACGGGGCTGTTGGGCATTACGAAACCCTCGTCCTTTTAACGACATTACAACATGCTGCTTAGCCAATGGTCATAACGGTTATTTTCCACAAGACCAAGGATGGGAAGTCGTCTTAGTAAAACCAGAATGCATGACTTGTTTCTAGACTTATGAACTACGTGTCTTTATTTCCTTTGCTGAACAACTTGCGTATTAACTAGGTTTATCTTCAAAAACTGTCCTGTATCAAAGTGTACTATATTTCATGTTATATGTAATATAGCGAAGTTGTAAGTTTGAAGAATATTTGTATGTGATATATTATTATAATCAGTTTTTCATATGGAATTGTAGTAGTTGAATTGTATATTAGCTACTAAGTATGAACTTAACGGGTAGGTAGTACCCGAATTTAAACTTATAAAACGCTAATATGAAGAAAAAGCTTTTATAAATGAGTTCATATTATGCTACGAAATACTATTGACTACTATTAATATTCTGTATGATTAACTCGATTCAGTTGTCTATTTTGAAAGAAATGGCACCGACTACTCGACACACCATGAATATGAACGAAGAGGAATTTCGTACCTTTCTTGCTGCAAACATAGCCGCAGTACAGAATGCGCTACATACCAACAATAACGCTGAATCTAGCAATGCAGCTAATGGCGCAAGAAATCGTGTAGGATGCACCTACAAAGAATTCACTGCCTGCAAACCTTTGGAATTTGATGGAACCGAAGGACCAATTGGATTGAAACGGTGGACCGAGAAAGTCGAATAGGTGTTTGCCATAAGTAAGTGTACTGAAGAGGACAAAGTTAAGTACGCTACGCATACCTTCACAGGTACTGCGTTAACGTGGTGGAACACCTATCTTGAACAGGTAGGATAAAATGCTGCTTACGCACTACCGTGGTCGGCATTCAAGCAATTGATGAACGAGCAGTATCGTCCTAGAAACGAAGTCAATAAACTCAAGGCAGAACTTAGAGAGTTACGAACACAAGGGTTCGATGTTACCACATATGAACGACGATTCACAGAGTTGTGCCTATTGTGTCCGGGAGCATTCAAAGATGAAGAAGAGAAGATCGACGCATTAGTAAAAGGGTTACCAGTAAGGATTCAAGAAGATGTAAGTTCACACGAGCTCGCTTCTATACAGAACCCAAGTCGAATGGCTCATATACTCATAAATCAGAATGAGGGAAGAATTAAAGAGCAGGCGGCTGAAGAAGCCAACACGAAACAACTCGAGAGGAAGTGGGAGGAAAACGGTGACAAGAGTCACCAGTACAACAACAATAACAATTACAACCACAATCGCAACAACTATCCCAACAACTGCAACAACAATCGCAACAATAACCGCAATTCTAACAATAACTACAACAAACATCCCAACAACAACAACAACAACAACTACAACAACCATTTCAACAACAATAACAATCCCAATAACAACCTCAATAACAACAACGGCAACAAAAACCAAAAACAGCCATGTCATAGGTGTGAAGAAAATCACCAGGGGTTTTGCACGACATTTTGCAATAGGTGTAAAAGAAATGGTCATAGCGCGATAAAGTGTGAGGTCTACGGACCAAAGTTTAAGAGAACTAAGGGAGCAAATAATGCCGGAACAAGTAATGCTGAAACGAATAGTGTCGGAGCAAGTAATACCAACGCTGTTTGTTATAAATGTGGAAAACTGGACCACATTATTAGAAATTTCCCGAATCAGGGGAATACTAATGGGCAGGGCCATGGAAGAGTTTTCAATATTAATGCGGCAGAAGCACAGGAAGGCCCGGAGCTTGTTACGGGTACGTTTCTTATTGACGATAAATCTGCTTATGTTTTATTTGATTCGGGTGCCGATAGAAGCTATATGAGTAGAGAATTTTGTGCTAAATTAAGTTTCCCATTTACGCCTTTGGATAGTAAATTTTTACTCAAATTAGCAAATGGTAAATTAATTTCAGCAGATAATATATGTCGGAATCGAGAAATTAAACTGGTTAGAAAAACATTTAAGTTTGACTTGATACCAGTAGAGTTAGGGAGTTTTGATGTGATAATCGGTATGGACTGGTTGAAAGAAGTGAAAGCAGAGATCGTTTGTTACAAAAATGCAATTCGTATTATACGAGAAAAAGGAAAACCCTTAATGGTGTACGGAGAAAAGAGCAACGCAAAGTTAAATCTTATTAGTAACCTGAAGGCACAAAAACTAATAAGAAAAGGTTGCTATGCTGTGCTAGCACATGTCGAGAAAGTCAATTCTGAAGAAAAGAACATCAATGATATTCCCATCGCAAAAGAATTTCCCGATGTATTTCCGAAAGAATTACCGGGACTACCTCCACACCGATCTGTTGAATTTCAAATAGACCTTGTACCGGGAGCTGCACCAATAGCTCGTGCTCCATACAGACTCGCACCTAGTGAAATGAAGGAACTTCAGAGCCAATTACAAGAACTTTTAGAGCGTGGTTTCATTCGACCAAGCACATCATCGTGGGGAGCTCCTGTTTTGTTTGTCAAGAAGAAATATGGTACATTCAGGTTGTGTATCGACTACCGAGAGTTGAACAAACTTACCATCAAGAACCGCTACCCACTACCGAGAATAGATGACTTATTTGATCAACTACAAGGGTCGTCTGTTTTATTTGAAGATCGATTTACGTTCTAGATATCATCAAATGCGGGTGAAGGAGGATGATATTCCAAAGACTGCTTTTAGGACGCGTTACGGTCATTATGAGTTTTTGGTTATGCCATTTGGATTGACTAACGCACCAGCTGTGTTCATAGACCTCATGAACCGAGTGTGTGGGCCATATCTTGACAAGTTTGTCTTTGTTTTCATCGATGACAGACTTATTTACTTGAAGAATGATCAAGAGCACGAAGAACACTTGAGAAAAGTGCTAGAGTTGTTAAGGAAAGAAAAACTGTAAGCTAAGTTTTCAAAGTGTGCATTTTGGTTGGAAGAAGTTCAATTCCTCGGTCACATAGTGAACAAAGAAGGTATTCAGGTGGATCCAGCAAAGATTGAAACCATTGGAAAGTGGGAAACCCCAAAAACTCCGAAACACATACGCCAGTTTTTAGGACTAGCTGGTTACTACAGAAGGTTCATCCAAGACTTTTCCAGAATAGCAAAACCCTTGACTGCATTAACGCATAAAGGGAAGAAATTTGAATGGAAGGATGAACAAGAGAAAGCGTTTCAGTTATTGAAGAAAAAGTTAACTACGACACCTATATTGTCATTACCTAAAGGGAATGATGATTTTGTGATATATTGTGACACCTCAAAGCAAGGTCTCAGTTGTGTATTAATGCAACGAATGAAAGTAATTGCTTATGCGTCTAGACAATTCAAGATTTATGAACAAAATTATACGACGCATGATTTGGAATTAGGCGCAGTTGTTTTTGCATTAAAGACTTGGAGGCACTACTTATATGGGGTTAAAAGTATTATATATACCGACCACAAAAGTCTTCAACACATGTTTAATTAGAAACAACTGAATATGAGGCAGCGTAGGTGGATTGAATTGTTGAATGATTACGACTTTGAGATTCGTTACCACCCGAGGAAGGCAAATGTGGTAGCCGACGCCTTGAGCAGGAAGGACAGAGAACCCATTCGAGTAAAATGTATGAATATAATGATTCACAATAACCTTACTACTCAAATAAAGGAGGCGCAACAAGGAGTTTTAAAAGAGGGAAATTTAAAGGATGAAATACCCAAAGGATCGGAGAAGCATCTTAATATTCGGGAAGACGGAATCCGGTATAGAGCTGAAAGGATTTGGGTACCAAAATTTGGAGATATGAGAGAAATGGTACTTAGAGAAGCTCATAAAACTAGATACTCAATACATCCTGGAACGGGGAAGATGTACAAGGATCTCAAGAAACATTTTTGGTGGCCGGGTATGAAAGCCGATGTTGCTAAATACGTAGGAGAATGTTTGACATGTTCTAAGGTCAAAGCGGAGCATCAGAAACCATCAGGTCTACTTCAACAACCCGAAATCCCAGAATGGAAATGGAAAAACATTACCATGGATTTCATCACTAAATTGCCAAGAACTGCAAGTGGTTTTGATACTATTTGGGTAATAGTTGATCGTCTCACCAAATCAGCACACTTCCTGCCAATAAGAGAAGATGACAAGATGGAGAAGTTAGCACGACTGTATTTGAAGGAAGTCGTCTCCAGACATGGAATACCAATCTCTGGATGGCAGACATTACAGCAAGTATTAGGAACTCGTCTAGACATGAGTACTGCCTATCATCCACAAAGTGATGGGCAGAGCGAAAGGACGATACATGTAGTGACCCGAACTTTTCCATATTTATATATATATTAAATGAAATTTTTATTTACATGATTAAGTGTTTCCAACATGTTAAGCAATCAAACTTGTTAAGACTTGATTAATTGAAATAGGTTTCATATAGACAATTGACCACCCAAGTTGACCGGTGATTCACGAATGTTAAAACTTGTAAAAACTATATGATGACATATATATGGATATATATATATTTAACATGATATTATGATAAGTAAATATATCATTAAGTATATTAACAATGAACTACATATGTAATAGCAAGACTACTAACTTAATGATTTTGAAACGAGACATATATGTAACGATTATCGTTGTAACGACATTTAATGTATATATATCATATTAAGAGATATTCATACATCATATTATCATGATAATATAATAATTTAAAATCTCATTTGATATTATAAACATTGGGTTAACAACATTTAACAAGATCGTTAACCTAAAGGTTTCAAAACAACACTTACATGTAACAACTAACGATGACTTTAACGACTCAGTTAAAATGTATATACATGTAGTGTTTTAATATGTATTCATACACTTTTGAAAGACTTCAAGACACTTATCAAAATACTTCTACTTAACAAAAATTCTTACAATTACATCCTCGTTCAGTTTCATCAACAATTCTACTCGTATGCACCCGTATTCGTACTCGTACAATACACAGCTTTTAGATTTATGTACTATTGGTATATACACTCCAATGATCAGCTCTTAGCAGCCCATGTGAGTGACCTAACACATGTGGAAACCATTATTTGGCAACTAGCATGAAATATCTCATAAAATTACAAAAATATGAGTAATCATTCATGACTTATTTACATAAAAACAAAATTACACATCCTTTATATCTAATCCATACACCAACGACCAAAAACACCTACAAACACTTTCATTCTTCAATTTTCTTCATATAATTGATCTCTCTCAAGTTCTATCTTCAAGTTCTAATCTTCATAAATTCTACAAGTTCTAGTTTCATAAAATCAAGAATACTTCCAAGTTTGCTAGCTTACTTCCAATCTTGTAGAGTGATCATCCAACCACAAGAAATCTTTCTTATTTATAGTAAGATATCTTTCTAATATAAGGTAATACTCATATTCAAACTTTTATTCAATTTCTATAACTATAACAATCTTATTTCTAGTGGAAATCTTACTTGAACTTGTTTTCTTGTCATGATTCTACTTCAAGAACTTTCAAGCCATCCAAGATCCTTTGAAGCTAGATCCATTTGTCTCTTTTCCAGTAGGTTTATCCACAAAACTTGAGGTAGTAATGATGTTCATAACATCATTCGATTCATACATATAAAGCTATCTTATTCGAAGATTTAAACTTGAAATCACTAGAACATAGTTTAGTTAATTCTAAACTTGTTCGCAAACAAAAGTTAATCCTTCTAAATTGACTTTTAAAATCAACTAAACACATGTTCTATATCTATATGATATGCTAACTTAATGATTTAAAACCTGGAAACACGAAAAACACCGTAAAACTGGACATACGCCGTCGTAGTAACACCGCGGGCTGTTTTGGGTTTGATAATTAAAAACTATGATAAACGTTGATTTAAAAGTTGTTCTTCTGGAAAAATGATTTTTCTTATGAACATGAAACTATATCCAAAAATCATGGTTAAACTCAAAGTGGAAGTATGTTTTTCAAAATGGTCCTCAAGACGTCGTTCTTTCGACTTAAATGACTACCTCTTACAAAAATGACTTGTAACTTATATTTCTGACTATAAACCTATACTTTTTATATTTAGATTCATAAAATAGAGTTCAATATAAAACCATAGCAATTTGATTCACTCAAAACGGATTTAAAATGAAGAAGTTATGGGTAAAACAAGATTGGATATTTTTTTATTTTTGTATCTACGGGAAATATTAACAATTCTATACAAATCATATCCTAGCTAACTTATATTGTATTATACATGTATTCTAACATATTATGTAATCTTGGGATACCATAGACACGTATGCAAATGTTTTGACATATCATATCGACCCATGTATATATATTATTTGGAACAACCATAGACACTCTATATGCAGTAATGTTGGAGTTAGCTATACAGGGTTGAGGTTGATTCCAAAAATATATATACTTTGAGTTGTGATCTAGCCTGAGACGTGTATATACTGGGTCGTGGATTGGTTCAAGATAATATATATCGATTTATTTCTATACATCTAACTGTGGACAACTAGTTGTATGTTACTAACGAGGACAGCTGACCTAATAAACTTAAAACATCAAAATGTATTAAAAGTGTTGTAAATATATTTTGAAAATACTCTGATATATATGTACATATTTGTTATAGGTTCATGAATCGACCAGTGACCAAGTCTTACTTCCCGATGAAGTAAAAATCTGTGAAAGTGAGTTATAGTCCCACTTTTAAAATCTAATATTTTGGGATGAGAATACATGTAGTTTTTTAAATGTTTTACGAAATAGACACAAGTAATTGAAACTACATTATATGGGTGAATGATCGAAGCCGAATATTCCCCTTTTACTTGGTAGCCTAAGAATTAGTAAACCGATCTACTAACTGACGCGAATCCTAAAGATAGATCTATTGGGCCTAACGAACCCCATCCAAAGTACCGGATGCTTTAGTACTTCGAATTCGTTTTATCATGTTCGAAGGATTTCCCGGAATGATAGGGGATATTCTTATATGCATCTTGTTAATGTCAGTTACCAGGTGTTCACCATATGAATGAATTTTATCTCTATGCATGGGGTGTATATTGAAATATGAAATCTTGTGGTCTATTATTATGATTTGATAATATATAGGTTAAACCTATAACTCACCAACATTTTTGTTGATATTTTAAGCATGTTTATTCTCAGGTGATTATTAAGAGCTTCCGCTGTCGCATACTTAAATAAGGACGAGATTTGGAGTCCATGCTTGTATGATATTGTGTAAAAACTGCATTATAGAAACTTATTTCGTTGTAACATATTTGTACTGTAAACCATTATTTAATGGTCGTATGTAAAGAGAATATTTTAGATTATCATTATTTGATAATCTACGTAAAGCTTTTTAAACCTTTATTGATGAAATAAAGGTTATGGTTTATTTAAAAATGAATGCAGTCTTTGAAAAACGTCACATATAGAGGTCAAAACCTCGCAACGAAATCAATTAATATGGAACGTTTTTAATCAATAAGAACAGGACATTTCAGTTGGTATCCGAGCGTTGGTCTTAGAGAACCAGAATTTTGCATTAGTGTGTCTTATCGAGTTTGTTAGGATGCATTAGTGAGTCTAGACTTCGACCGTGTTTACTTGAAAAATGATTGCTTAACAAATTTTGTTGGAAACTATATATTTTTAACATGTGAATATTATGTGATATATTAATCTCTTAACGTGTTTGATATTATGTGATAGATGTCTACCTCTAGAACAAGTCCCATTGACTCACTTAATAATAATGAAGAGTCAAATGTAAATTGGAATGATTCATGGACTGATTCACAAGTTCCCGAAGAGGAACCGGAAGAAGAGTCGAAACCGGAAGAAGAATCGGAATAGGAAGAAGAATCGGAACCGGAAGAAGAAATAGAACCAGTGGGGGAAATAATAAAACGGTTAAGTAGAAGAAAATCCTCAACCAACCGACCAAAGTTAATTATGGTCAATGGTGTTTCCGCCAAGGAAGCAAAGTATTGGGAGGATTACCAATTCTCCGATGAATCGGATCCTGACAAGGATTCCGATGATGTTATAGAAATTACCCCAACACAATTTAATAAGGAAAAAGAGAACAATAAGGGAAAGGGCATAAAAATAGAGAAATTTTATTCCAAACCCGATGAACTTTATATGTATCGTCAACACCCGTATTTCTTAAGTTGTGACTGAAGGTATTTCGTATGCCCGAGAGACATATTAAATTAATGTGGCTAATGTGTTATGATCCAAGTCGGGTCATACCCAATAACAAACTTACCGACACCTTACGTATTTGATCTTAACGATTGGATCATTAAACAAATACGCAACACTTGAATTTTAGAAAATCAGGTTTCTAAAATATTATCACTTGAGATAAATTATTTGGATAATTTATATATATAATTATTTATGGGTTTAAATGATTATATTGTGTTATATTTTATAAAAGGTTTTATAAAATGTATAAGTAACAAAATAATACATAAGTTTATAAAAGGTTTATAAACTTTTAAAAAAAAAACCTACAAGTATTATTATAAAACATTATGTGGTGCAGAATTTGGGACTCCAAGGAAGGGCACACATGCTTGTTTTGTTACTTTTAATACTACACAACACCACATGAGCATAACCAACACTTCTACCAAGTATTTGACTCATTCTTTCAAGTGATACATGCAACATACTCCAAAAAAAACTGCACAAAAACCCTCTAAAAGGGCTGTCCAGGCCGTGGGCTGTTTAGGGAGAAAAGAGGGTTCTAAATTTGGTTTTTGGAAGTTTGATTCAAGTGTTGATAAATCCTAACCAAAGTACAAGGTGTTGGTGCAAAGTTTGGGGTATAACTACTTGAGGTTTCATAGTTTTGGAGCTCCATTCATCATCATCTTCATCATCATCTATCAACAAGCTAGGAGAAGGTATAAACTCCTTTCTTACTTGTAGTTTGTAAGTATGTTTCACAACTTGATCCTAATTGGGATTTAACTTTAAAAGGTTAAAGATTAACAAGTTCAATTGGTAATATTTTCATGCTTCCGCTTTAATTTGATTCTTAAAAGGTTTTAAGCACTATGAAACTTGTTAAATCCCAAC
The DNA here is from genome assembly GCF_046630445.1 of Rutidosis leptorrhynchoides. Lineage (NCBI taxonomy): Eukaryota > Viridiplantae > Streptophyta > Magnoliopsida > Asterales > Asteraceae > Rutidosis > Rutidosis leptorrhynchoides. The sequence continues at coordinate 228,440,608 of NC_092337.1, read as the reverse complement.
AATGGTATCTAGAGCCGAAGTTGTTGAAATATGCTTCGAGATGATCTATTAAACCCACTATATTTTTGCATTTTATGAACATGCATGATAGTAGAATGCAAAAATTTTCGGGTTTGGGTGGGGTTCATATTATGGCCGAATTATTGAGTCCCAAAAATGGGTTTTGGGCTCTTTTATTTGGTTTATATTTTGTTCATAAGTTGTTGTTCACAATCATAGCCAAGACCTTGTGGTTGAATGAATGTTTGTTTGGTTGATTTATTAAATTTCAATATGGTTGTAATCATTCATGCAATTTGGTTTGTAATAATATTCATTTGGTTATGTAATTTATTTTATATTTGGTATGTAAAATAGATTAGGTTGTATTTTCATTTTCTAGACAAAATGTATTAGGATATATTTTGTAAAATGATGAAGATGATGAAGACTTGAAGAACACATGAAGAAGCATTTGGATGCAAGATTAAGTGGGAGTTTTAAAATCTCCTACTTTGTTTATTACCCTTACCCGGTGGCATTTTGTTTTCGGCTAAACAAAATGCTTACCAAAATGGCTTGATTGTGAACATATTGTTTTGCAAGCTTGGTTGTTTATTGTATGATTGTGGATTGTATGTTTGTATGCTACAAGTTAATCACACAAGTTAACAACAAACAAAACTAAAATTTAATTGGTTAAATTAGACGTTATTAACAACATGCAAAACGACAATTTAAATGGTTAAATTGAAATGGTAAAGGACATTAATAAACGGTTATTAAGGACATGATAAGGATCATACATATAAAATGGTTTATATTAAGTAATTGGCTTAATTACAAGATATGAAAAATGGATTTTCAAATAAACCATACACTAAATGCATGTTGGTGTATGGTGCAAAAGTTTTCTCAAACTAGAATTAACGAAAACTCAAAATCCCTTTCACTAACAAGGTAAACAAGTTTAACGCCATCCTATTTGTGTGACACTTAGGAATATTAGGGAACTCATGATGGGATAAAGGTCACCTAACCATTATGAGCAAACTAATATGATTAAGGCAAATTTCGCATGCTTGTGGGATAAAGGTCACCTAACCGCTTGTATGTTAAATTTACACGTCTATGCAAGTAGGACGACTTGATTTGGAAATTATGAACTTAGGGTCACCGAAGCATGAGGAACAAATAGGCGTTGATGGGATAAATATGCCATGCAAAAGGATTGCATGATCCCATAACTTAGAAGTTGCAAAAGGATTGCAATTGTCATATAATGACTACCTAGCTAAATCAAATGACGGGATAAAGGTCACCTAACCGAAATTTGGTTTACCGTTGGATTCTAATATTTAATAAGTCAATTAAAATATAAAAGGGTATTGTTTATTAAATTTAAAATCGATACTTAAATGAACTTTGTTAAATTTTGTAGATGGCCGCCAATAACAACAACAACATTCCTAACGCACCTATTAACATGAACAACCTATCGTTAAGGTCTCTCCTCGAGAAAGACAAACTCAACCATACGAACTTTATAGATTGGTTCCGTAATCTTAGAATTGTCCTCAAACTTGAGGATAAAGCGTATGTGTTGGAAGACCCTATTCCCGACCAACCGGACGAAGAAGATGTAGAGGGCATGGCTTACTATGACAAATATTGTGCCGATTCGGTGCAAGTCGGTTGCCTAATGCTTGGGACTATGATACCCGAACTCCAAAAGGATTTCGAACATCATAGTGCATATGACATGATAACGCAATTGAAGGAGATGTTCCTTCAACAAGCACGTGTCGAGTGCTTCGAAACGGTTCGAGCGCTACATGCATGTCGTATGGATGACACCCAATCCGTCTCCTCTTATGTCCTCAAAATGAAGAGCCTCATTGATCGTGCAAACCGTCTTAACCTCAACATATCTAATGAGCTAGCCACCGATCTTATCCTAAACTCCTTGTCAAAGAGGTTTGACCAATTTGTAATTAATTACAATATGAATGGGATGGATAAGACCATCGGTGAGCTACATGGCATGTTAAGGACGGCCGAAACTAGCATGGGTAAAAGGGCTTCACCCGTGCTAATGATCAATGATGGTGGGTCTAAAGGTAATAACACCTCTAAGCCTAAGGTGGCTAAGAGGAAAGGACCCGCCTATCAAGGCAAGGGAAAGGGGAAGATGGTTACCCCAACCAAGAACAAGAATAAAAAGCAAAAGGTTGTGGAAAAGGCAAACCCTAAGGAAGACCCGTGTTTCGGTTGCGGTGAGATGGGTCATTGGAAACGAAACTGCCCGGTCTACCTTAAGGAGTTGAAGGAAAAGAGGGATGCGGGGCAATCCTCAGGTAATATATATATGGTATATATAGAGCTTAGTATTACTTCTTCTAATACATGGGTATTAGACACTGGATGTGGAACTCACATTTGCAATTCATTGCAGGGGTTCAAAGGAAGTAGCAAGCAAACGGGAACATCAAGTCTCTACATGGGTAATGGAGCCAAAGTGCAAGTGAAGGCTCAAGGAGACTTTGTGTTAAAGCTTCCAAGTGGTTTGGAACTTATTTTGAAAGATGTTTTGTATGCACCCGATTTATGTCGAAACATTATTTCCGTTTCCCGTTTGAAACAATGAGGTTTTAATCTTAATTTTGTTAATGATGATATCCACGTTTATTTAGATAATGTATTCTATTTTAAGGCTTTACCTTCAAATGGAATTTATGAATTGGTTCATGATGACACCTCATCTAGTAGCTCAATATACCATACAAGCACCAAGAAACTCAAAAGGTATTTGAGTGATTCCTACTTATGGCATTGTCACCTTGGTCACATAAACAAGAACCGAATGCATACACTTCAAAAGAATGGACTTTTGAAATCAAATGAAATGGATTCGTTTGATATATGTGAATCCTGTTTACAAGGCAAGATGACTAAAGCACCTTTCAAAGGGACCTATGAAAGGGCTAAAGACTTATTGGGATTAATACATTCGGATGTGTGTGGACCCTTTAAGCCCATGACTAGGAATGGTGAAAGATACTTCGTTACTTTCATTGATGACTTCAGTCGTTTCGGATATGTCTACTTATTAAGACACAAGGATGAAACTTTTGAAGCATTCAAAGAATATCAAAACGAAGTACAAAATCAACTCAACAAGACAATTAAGGTACTTCGTACCGATAGAGGAGGTGAATACCTAAGCGATGCTTTCCAAGATCATCTTAGGAGTTGTGGGATTATCTCACAACTTACTCCACCCGGAACACCCCAACTTAATGGAGTGTCCGAAAGGAGGAACCGAACCCTAATGGATATGGTTCGATCTATGATGGCAAGAAGCTCGTTACCTTTATCATTTTGGGGTTATTGTCTAAGCTCCGCGGCTTGTATTTTAAATGTAGCCCCAACCAAGAAAGTGGAACGAACTCCTCATGAGATGTGGTTTGGAAAACCTCCATCTCTATCATACTTAAAGGTATGGGGATGTGAAGCTTATCCTAAGCGTTACGTCCCTAATAAGTTGAATGCTCGATCCACGAAGTGTATCTTCATAGGATATCCCAAGGATGATATAGGATACTATTTCTATGATCCATCCGAGCAGAATGTATTTGTTGCTCGGAAGGCGGAATTCCTTGAAACTAAGTTCCTAATGGAAGGAAATAGTGAAAGGAAGATAGATCTTGAAGAGGTTCAAGATCAAGTAGATGATACAAAATTGGTTGACACTAGCACTCAACATGAAAATGTTGATAGTGATCAAATGGATGATCAAAATACACAAGACATTCGTAGATCTGGTAGGATTAGCAATCCTCCTGAGAGATATGGGTTTCTCATAGATGGTTGCTATACGGTTGATTTGGATGAACCAACAAACTACCAAGATGCTTTATCAAGGATTGATAAAGATAAATGGCAGGAAGCCATGAAATCTGAGATGCAATCCATGTATGACAACCAAGTTTGGGAACTTGTTACGCAACCTCCTGGCTCTAGGCTAGTTGATTGTAAATGGCTTTTCAAAATGAAAACCGACATACATGGAAACTTGGATACATACAAAGCTAGACTTGTAGCAAAAGGTTTCACTCAAACTCAAGGGATTGACTATGATGAAACTTTTTCGCCTGTGGCAATGCTAAAGTCTATTAGGATATTATTTGCCATTGCTGCTCATTATGATTACGAAATATGGCAAATGGATGTCAAGACCACTTTCCTAAATGGATATCTTATGGAAGATGTCTATATGGTTCAGCCTGAAGGTTTTGTTGATCCGAAATATCCTAAAAAGGTATGCAAGTTAAAGAAGTCAATCTACGGATTGAAACAAGCATCTAGAATGTGGAATCATCGTTTTAATGAGGAAGCTGAGAAATTTGGCTTCATTAAAAATGGTGATGAAGCTTGTGTATATAAGAAAGCTAGTGGGAGCACTATCATGTTCCTTGTATTATATGTGGATGATATATTGTTATTTGGGAACGATATTCCGGCAATGCAAGGTGTTAAAACTTGGTTAAGTAAATGCTTCTCCATTAAGGATCTTGGAGAAGCACAATACGTTTTGGGGATTGGGATCTACAGGGATAGATCCAAGAAATTGATAGGTTTGAATCAAAGTGCATACATTGAAAAGGTCTTGAAAAGGTTCAAGATGGAGAACTCTAAGAAAGGTTTGGTACCTATTCAAAAAGGAACACTTCTCAGTTCATCTCAGTGCCCTACCACAAAAGATGAACAGGAGAGAATGAAGAATGTCCCATACGCGTCTGCTATTGGGTCAATCATGTATGCAATGATATGCACTAGACCGGATGTGTCATGCGCTCTTAGATTGACAAGTAGATACCAGAATAACCCAGGAAACAGTCATTGGATTGCTATTAAAAGTATATTGAAATACCTTAGAAGGACTAAGGATATGTTTCTAATATACGGGTCTGGTGAGGAGGAACTCGCTGTAAAAGGTTACGTGGACGCGAGCTTCCAAACTGATCGAGATGATTCTCGATCACAATCCGGTTATGTCTTTACATTAAATGGAGGTGCGGTCTCTTGGAAGAGTTCAAAACAGGATGTTGTTGCGTTATCCACTACAGAGTCAGAGTACATTGCCGCCTCATTGGCAGCGCAGGAAGCTGCATGGATGAAGAAATTCATCGACGACTTAGGAGTGGTCCCTTCCATTCAGGACCCTCTTGAGATCTTTTGTGACAACGAGGGTGCGATTGCCCAAATCAAGGAACCTCGTGCACACCAAAAGACCCGTCACATTGAGCGGAGATTCAACTACATAAGGGATGAAGTTGAAAAAGGAAAGATATGTATTCGCAAGGTTCATACAGATCTTAATATAGCGGATCCACTCACGAAGCTCTTACATGGAGCAAAACATGAAGGGCATGTTAGTGCATTAGGGCTTCGATATTCTAGTGATTGGTTATGATCTGTTTTAAGTATTGTACCGGAACGAAATTATTCAAACTCATTAATATAACTATGGTGTTAATTTATTTGAGTTATGTTCCTATTTTGCATATTTCATCCATGAATAAGCAATTATTCTAAATTTCCGTAGTCGATCACATTTGTGGGAACAAGTGTGAGGTTTAGACTATTATGAACTCGGATTGGTATACATTCATAGGCTGAATGTGGGGCAAGGTTGCAACCAAGGTTCATAGATATTTGTGGGAAACAAATATTGGAAGACCCGCTCTCAAGAATTACTGTATAGAGCCTTTGTGGTTGATCACATGTAATCTTGAGTAAAGGCGAATATCATTGTATCCTCTGACCTGAGATACATATTGGGTTCGGATATTCACCAAGTATTGTGCCTTGATTCTTTCCTTCACTATTCTGAAATATGGTAGTACATAAGGAAGAACTCAGGTATATTACAAAGTGTATATCTAGGACGTATGTAGTCAAGATGGAATTTGTCCCTCTTATTCGTTGAGAGTCAGATGTCTAAGGCCTGAAAAGTTAAATCTATAAGAGAGTGATCACTCTGTATCTCTTGGATTTAACATGACATCTAGGATGAAAGGATATAATGAAAGATTCACCTATATATATCAGTTCGAATAGGGAACTCGAAAGGGATGATGTTATTGAATGGCACAAAGTCATAACATATTGGGGGTGATGGACGGTCGTTAGGTGGTATCCGTCACTTGCATTAATTTCTTATGTTTCTCGTGCGAGTGGGAGATTGAAGGTATTTCGTATGCCCGAGAGACATATTAAATTAATGTGGCTAATGTGTTATGATCCAAGTCGGGTCATACCCAATAACAAACTTACCGACACCTTACGTATTTGATCTTAACGATTGGATCATTAAACAAATACGCAACACTTGAATTTTAGAAAATCAGGTTTCTAAAATATTATCACTTGAGATAAATTATTTGGATAATTTATATATATAATTATTTATGGGTTTAAATGATTATATTGTGTTATATTTTATAAAAGGTTTTATAAAATGTATAAGTAACAAAATAATACATAAGTTTATAAAAGGTTTATAAACTTTTAAAAAAAAAAACCTACAAGTATTATTATAAAACATTATGTGGTGCAGAATTTGGGACTCCAAGGAAGGGCACACATGCTTGTTTTGTTACTTTTAATACTACACAACACCACATGAGCATAACCAACACTTCTACCAAGTATTTGACTCATTCTTTCAAGTGATACATGCAACATACTCCAAAAAAAACTGCACAAAAACCCTCTAAAAGGGCTGTCCAGGTCGTGGGCTGTTTAGGGAGAAAAGAGGGTTCTAAATTTGGTTTTTGGAAGTTTGATTCAAGTGTTGATAAATCCTAACCAAAGTACAAGGTGTTGGTGCAAAGTTTGGGGTATAACTACTTGAGGTTTCATAGTTTTGGAGCTCCATTCATCATCATCTTCATCATCATCTATCAACAAGCTAGGAGAAGGTATAAACTCCTTTCTTACTTGTAGTTTGTAAGTATGTTTCACAACTTGATCCTAATTGGGATTTAACTTTAAAAGGTTAAAGATTAACAAGTTCAATTGGTAATATTTTCATGCTTCCGCTTTAATTTGATTCTTAAAAGGTTTTAAGCACTATGAAACTTGTTAAATCCCAACAGTGACAATAACCCGGGAACCTCTAAACCACCAGGTTTTTCTAAACCAATGTGGAAAATGACGGCTCATATTAGAGGAACATCATATATCCCTAGAAACTTGGCAAAACGAACCAAAACCGAAGAAGAAGAAACGAGTTAGTCGGAATAAGATAGTTGTATTCGTGTGATGTAATATATGTAATATAGTGTGCTTATGCTTTATGATATATGTAAAAATTGCTTGTATTAATAAGTATTTTTTTATGAATCTAACTCTTGTCTATTTTACAGTATAAAAACATAAAATGGATAGACAACCCAATATTTTAAGAGACCTACCCGGAGACATGATTGATGAAATCTTGTCTAGAGTCGGTCAGAATTCCTCGGCACAACTATTTAAGGCGAGATCAGTTCGTAAGACATTCGAAGAACGTTCCAAGAATGCCTTGGTTTATAAAAGGCTTTCGTTCGAAAGATGGGGGATATCACATTGGGAAATCCATAAGTTACGATGTGTTTACTTTGACGCATATATTGCGGGGAACCCAAATGCTATTTTACGCAACGAGTTAAGAAATTATTTTGACTCAATATATCCGAATATAGGACTTCGTGATTTAGAAAAAGCGGCTAACATGCAACATAAAGAAGCATGTTATGCTTACGGGTTAGTAATGTTCGCTTCTCACCAAAGTGAGAAAAAGAACATCGGGCTACAACTATTAAACAAAACGTTCCCACAAGTGACGGAGTCGGTGATTGGGGTAAGAAATGAGGTTTTTAGGTTATTACGAGACTGTTGGTCTTTACGTACCCTTCATCCTTTTGATGACGTTACAACACATTGTCTTACTATCGGTCACAACGGTTATGTTCCACAAAACCAAGGATGGGAAGTGGTATTAGTAAAACCAAAATGCATGACTTGTTTCTGGACGTATGAATTACGTGTCTTTATTGCCTTTGTTGAACGCCTTATTCATTAACTAGAATTATCTTCGCAACTACTTTGTATCAAAGTTTTATGTGCTATATTTCATGCTATATGTAAAATAGCGGTATTGTAAGTTTGAAAGTTATTGTATAAAGGTTTGAATATGATATATATTTTTTTGTGATTAGTTTTTCATATAGAATTGTAGTAGTTGAAATGGTATGTTAGCTACTAAGTATGAACTTAATGTGTAGGTACTACCCGAATTAAAGAGTATAAAATGCTAATATGAAGAAAGAGCTTTTATAAATAAGTTCATATTACGCTACAAAATACTATTGACTACTCTTGATATTCTATATGATTAACTCGTTTCTTTTGGCGATTTTTGAAGGAAATGGCACCAACTACTCGACATACCGTGAGTATGAACGAAGAGGAGTTGCGTACCTTTCTTGCTGCAAACATAGCCGCAGTACAGGCTGCGCTACATACCAACAATAACGATGAATCTAGCAATGCAGCTAACGGCGCAAGAAATCGTGTAGGATGCACCTACAAAAAATTCACTGCCTGCAAACCTTTGGAATTTGATGGAACCGAAGGACCAATTGGATTGAAACGGTGGACCGAGAAAGTCGAATCGGTGTTTGCCATAAGTAAGTGTACTGAAGAGGACAAAGTTAAGTACGCTACGCATACCTTCACAGGTACTGCATTAACGTGGTGGAACACCTATCTTGAACAGGTAGGACAAAATGCTGCTTGCGCACTACCGTGGTTGGCATTCAAGCAATTGATGAACGAGCAGTACCGTCCTAGAAATGAAGTCAATAAACTTAAGGCAGAACTTAGAGAGTTACGAACACAAGGGTTCGACGTTACCACATATGAACGACGATTCATAGAGTTGTGCCTATTGTGCCCAGGAGCATTCGAAGATGAAGAAGAGAAGATCGACGCGTTTGTAAAAGGGTTACCAGTAAGGATTCAAGAAGATGTAAGTTCACACGAGCCCGCTTCTATACAGAAGGCAAGTCGAATGGCTCATAAACTCATAAATCAGAATGAGGGAAGAATTAAAGAGCAGGCGGCTGAAGAAGCCAACATGAAATAACTCAAGAGGAAGTGGGAGGAAAACGGTGACAAGAGTCACCAGTACAATAACAATAACAATTACAACCACAATCGCAACAACTATCCCAACAACCGCAACAACAATCGTAACAATAACCGCAATTCTAATAATAACTACAACAAACATCCCAACAACAACAACAACAACAACTACAACAACCATTTCAACAACAATAACAATCCCAACAACAACCTCAATAACAACAACGGTAACAAAAACCAAAAACAGCCATGTCATAGGTGTGAAGAAAATCACCAGGGGTTTTGCACGACATTTTGCAACAGTTGTAAAAGAAATGGTCATAGCGCGACAAAGTGTGAGGTCTACGGACCAAAGTTTAACAGAACTAAGGGAGCAAATAATGCCGGAACAAGTAATGCTGAAACGAATAGTGTCGGAGCAAGTAATACCAACGCTGTTTGTTATAAATGTGGAAAACCGGACCACATTATTAGAAATTGCCCGAATCAGGGGAATACTAATGGGCAGGGCCATGGAAGAGTTTTCAATATTAATGCGGCAGAAGCGCAGGAAGACACGAAGCTTGTTACGGGTACGTTTCTTATTGACGATAAATCTGCTTATGTTTTATTTGATTCGGGTGCGGATAGAAGCTATATGAGTAGAGAATTTTGTGCTAAATTTAGTTTCCCATTGACACCTTTGGATAGTAAATTTTTACTCAAATTAGCAAATAGTAAATTAATTTCAGCAGATAATATATGTCGGAATCGAGAAATTAAACTGGTTAGCGAAATATTTAAGATTGACTTGATACCAGTAGAGTTAGGGAGTTTTGATGTGATAATCGGTATGGACTGGTTGAAAGAAGTGAAAGCAGAGATCGTTTGTTACAAAAATACAATTCGTATTATACGAGAAAAAGGAAAACCCTTAATGGTGTACGGAGAAAAGAGCAACGCAAAGTTAAATCTTATTAGTAACCTGAAGGCACAAAAACTAATAAGAAAAGGTTGCTATGCTGTGCTAGCACACGTCGAGAAAGTCAATTCCGAAGTAAAGAACATCAATGATATTCCCGACGCAAAAGAATTTCCCGATGTATTTCCGAAAGAATTACCGGGACTACCTCCACACCGATCCGTTGAATTTCAAATAGACCTTGTACCGGGAGCTGCACCAATAGCTCGTGCTCCATACAGACTCGCACCTATCAAAATGAAGAAACTTCAGAGCCAATTACAAGAACTTTTAGAGCGTGGTTTCATTCGACCAAGCACATCACCGTGGGGAGCTCCTGTTTTGTTTGTCAAGAAGAAAGATGGTACATTCAGGTTGTGTATCGACTACCGAGAGTTGAACAAACTTACCATCAAGAACCGCTACCCACTACCGAGAATAGATGACTTATTTGATCAACTACAAGGCTCGTCTGTTTATTCGAAGATCAATTTACGTTCTGAATATCATCAAATGCGGGTGAAGGAGGATGATATTCCAAAGACTGCTTTTAGGACGCGTTACGGTCATTACGAGTTTTTGGTTATGCCATTTGGATTGACTAACGCACCAGCTGTGTTCATGGACCTCATGAACTGAGTGTATGGGCCATATCTTGACAAGTTTGCCATTGTTTTCATCGTTGACATACTTATTTACTTGAAGAATGATCAAGAGCACGAAGAACACTTGAGAAAAGTGCTAGAGTTGTTAAGGAAAGAAAAACTGTATGCTAAGTTTTCAAAGTGTGCATTTTGGTTAGAAGAAGTTCAATTCCTCGATCATATAGTGAACAAAGAAGGTATTTAGGTGGATCCAGCAAAGATTGAAACCGTTGAAAAGTAGGAAACCTCGAAAACTCCGAAACACATACGCCAGTTTTTAGGACTAGCTGGTTACTACAGAAGGTTCATCCAAGACTTTTCCAGAATAGCAAAACCCTTGACTGCATTAACGCATAAAGGGAAGAAATTTGACTGGAAGGATGAACAAGAGAAAGCGTTTTAGTTATTGAAGAAAAAGTTAACTACGGCACCTATATTGTCATTACCTGAAGGGAATGATGATTTTGTGATATATTGTGACACCTCAAAGCAAGGTCTCGGTTGTGTATTAATGCAACGAACGAAAGTAATTGCTTATGCGTCTAGACAATTGAAGATTCATGAACAAAATTATACGACGCATGATTTGGAATTAGGAATAGTTGTTTTTGCATTAAAGACTCGTAGGCACTACTTATATGGGGTCAATAGTATTATATATACCGACCACAAAATTCTTCAACACATGTTTAATCAGAAACAACTGAATATGAGGCAGCGTAGGTGGATTGAATTGTTGAATGATTACGACTTTGAGATTCGTTACCACCCGAGGAAGGCAAATGTGGTAGCCGACGCCTTGAGCAGGAAGGACAGAGAACCCATTCGAGTAAAATCTATGAATATAATGATTCACAATAACCTTACTACTCAAATAAAGGAGGCGCAACAAGGATTTTTAAAAGAGGGAAATTTAAAGGATGAAATACCCAAAGGATCGGAGAAGCATCTTAATATTCGTTAAGACGGAACTCGGTATAGGGCTAAAAGGATTTGGGTACCAAAATTTGGAGATATGAGAGAAATGGTACTTAGAGAAGCTTATAAAACCAGATACTCAATACATCTTGGAACGGGGAAGATGTACAAGGATCTTAAGAAACATTTTTGGTGGCCGGGTATGAAAGCCGATGTTGCTAAATACGTAGGAGAATGTTTGACGTGTTCTAAGGTCAAAGCGGAGCATCAGAAACCATCAGGTCTACTTCAACAACCCGAAATCCCATAATGGAAATGGAAAAACATTACCATGGATTTCATCACGAAATTGCCAAGAACTGCAAGTGGTTTTGATACTATTTGGGTAATAGTTGATCGTCTCACCAAATCAGCACACTTCCGGCCAATAAGAGAAGATGACAAGATGGAGAAGTTAGCATGACTGTATTTGAAGGAAGTCGTCTCCAGACATAGAATACCAATCTCTGGATGGCAGATTTATTTCAAGATTTTGGCAGACATTACAGCAAGCATTAGGAACTTGTCTAGACATGAGTACTGCCTATCATCCACAAACTGATGGGCAGAGCGAAAGGACGATACATGTAGTGACCCGAACTTTTCCATGTTTATATATATATTAAATGAAATTTTTATTTACATGATTAAGTGTTTCCAACATGTTAAGCAATCAAACTTGTTAAGAATTGATTAATTGAAATAGGTTTCATATATACAATTGACCACCCAAGTTGACCGGTGATTCACGAACGTTAAAACTTGTAAAAACTATATGATGACATATATATGGATATATATATATATATATATATATATATATATATATATATATATATATATATATATATATATATATATATATATATATATATATATATATATATATATATATATATATATATAGTTAACATGATATTATGATAAGTAAACATATCATTAAGTATATTAGCAATGAACTACATATGTAAAAGCAAGACTACTAACTTAATGATTTTGAAACGAGACATATATGTAACGATTATCGTTGTAACGACATTTAATGTATATATATCATATTAAGAGATATTCATACATCATATTATCATGATAATATAATAATTTAAAATCTCATTTGATATTATAAACATTGGGTTAACAACATTTAACAAGATCGTTAACCTAAAGGTTTCAAAACAACACTTACATGTAACGACTAACGATGACTTAACGACTCAGTTAAAATGTATATACATGTAGTGTTTTAATATGTATTCATACACTTTTGAAAGACTTCAAGACACTTATCAAAATACTTCTACTTAACAAAAATGCTTACAATTACATCTTCGTTTAGTTTCTTCAACAATTCTACTCGTATGCACCCGTATTCGTACTCGTACAATACACATCTCTTAGATATATGTACTATTGGTATATACACTCCAATGATCAGCTCTTATCAGCCCATGTTAGTCACCTAACACATGTGGGAACCATCATTTGGCAACTAGCATAAAATATCTCATAAAATTACAAAAATATGAGTAATCATTCATGACTTATTTACATAAAAACAAAATTACATATCCTTTATATCTAATCCATAAACCAACGACCAAAAACACCTACAAACACTTTCATTCTTCAATTTTATTCATCTAATTGATCTCTCTCAAGTTCTATCTTCAAGTTCTAATCTTCATAAATTCTACAAGTTCTAATTTCATAAAATCAAGAATACTTCCAAGTCTGCTAGCTTACTTCCAATCTTGTAGAGTGATCATCCAAACTCAAGAAATCTTTCTTATTTACAGTAAGATATCTTTCTAATATAAGGTAATACTCATATTCAAACTTTGATTCAATTTCTATAACTATAACAATCTTATTTCGAGTGGAAATCTTACTTGAACTTGTTTTCGTGTCATAATTCTACTTCAAGAACTTTCAAGCCATCCAAGATCCTTTGAAGCTAGATCCATTTGTTTCTTTTCCAGTAGGTTTATCCACAAAACTTAAGGTAGTAATGATGTTCATAACATCATTCGATTCATACATATAAAGCTATCTTATTCGAAGGTTGAAACTTGAAATCACTAGAACATAGTTTAGTTATTTCTAAACTTGTTCGCAAACAAAAGTTAATCCTTCTAACTTGACTTTTAAAATCAACTAAACACATGTGCTATATCTATATGATATGCTAACTTAATGATTTAAAACCTGGAAACACGAAAAACACCGTAAAACTAGACATACGCCGTCGTAGTAACACCGCGGGCTGTTTTGGGTTTGATAATTAAAAACTATGATAAACGTTGATTTAAAATTTATTCTTCTGGGAAAATTATTTTTCTTATGAACATGAAACTATATCCAAAAATCATGGTTAAACTCAAAGTGGAAGTATGTTTTTCAAAATGGTCCTCAAGACGTCGTTCTTTCGACTAAAATGACTACCTCTTACAAAAATGACTTGTAACTTATATTTCCGACTATAAACCTATACTTTTTCTGTTTAGATTCATAAAATAGAGTTCAATATGAACCATAGCAATTTGATTCACTCAAAACGGATTTAAAATGAAGAAGTTATGGGTAAAACAAGATTGGAAATTTTTTGATTTTTGTAGCTACGGGAAATATTAAAAATTCTATACAAATCATATCCTAGCTAACTTATATTGTTTTATACATGTATTCTAATATATTATGTAATCTTGGGATACCATAGACACGTATGCAAATGTTTTGACATATCATATCGACCCATGTATATATATTATTTGGAACAACCATAGACACTGTATATGCAGTAATGTTGGAGTTAGCTATACAGGGTTGAGGTTGATTCCAAAAATATATATACTTTGAGTTGTGATCTAGCCTGAGACGTGTATATACTGGGTCGTGGATTGGTTCAAGATAATATATATCGATTTATTTCTGTACATCTAACTGTGGACAACTAGTTGTATGTTACTAACGAGGACAGCTGACTTAATAAACTTAAAACATCAAAATGTATTAAAAGTGTTGTAAATATATTTTGAAAATACTTTGATATATATATGTACATATTTGTTATAGGTTCATGAATCGACCAGTGACCAAGTCTTACTTCCCGACGAAGTAAAAATCTGTGAAAGTGAGTTATAGTCCCACTTTTAAAATCTAATATTTTGGGATGAGAATACATGCAGTTTTTTAAATGTTTTACGAAATTGACACAAGTAATTGAAACTACATTATATGGGTGAATGATCGAAGCCGAATATGCCCCTTTTGCTTGGTAGCCTAAGAATTAGTAAACCGATCTACTAACTGACGCGAATCCTAAAGATAGATCTATTGGGCCTAACGAACCCCATCCAAAGTACTGGATGCTTTAGTACTTCGAATTCGTTTTATCATGTCTGAAGGATTTCCCGAAATGATAGGGGATATTCTTATATGCATCTTGTTAATGTCAGTTACCAGGTGTTCACCATATGAATGAATTTTATCTCTATGCATGGGGTGTATATTGAAATATGAAATCTTGTGGTCTATTATTATGATTTGATAATATATAGGTTAAACCTATAACTCACCAATATTTTTGTTGACGTTTTAAGCATGTTTATTCTCATGTGATTATTAAGAGCTTCCGCTGTCGCA
This sequence comes from Rutidosis leptorrhynchoides, assembly GCF_046630445.1. NCBI lineage: Eukaryota > Viridiplantae > Streptophyta > Magnoliopsida > Asterales > Asteraceae > Rutidosis > Rutidosis leptorrhynchoides. The sequence goes on along the minus strand of NC_092337.1, from coordinate 228,425,248 downwards.
TACTTAAATAAGGACGAGATTTGGAGTCCATGCTTGTATGATATTGTGTAAAAACTGCATTCAAGAAACTTATTTCATTGTAACATATTTGTACTGTAAACCATTATGTAATGGTCGTATGTAAAGAGGATATTTTAGATTATCATTATTTGATAATCTACGTAAAGCTTTTTAAACTTTTATTGATGAAATAAAGGTTATGCTTTGTTTAAAAATGAATGCAGTCTTTGAAAAACGTCTCATATAGAGGTCAAAACCTCTCAACGAAATCAATTAATATGGAACGTTTTTAATCAATAAGAACGGGACATTTCAGTTGGTATCCGAGCGTTGGTCTTAGAGAACCAGAATTTTGCATTAGTGTGTCTTATCGAGTTTGTTAGGATGCATTAGTGAGTCTGGACTTCGACCGTGTTTACTTGAAAAATGATTGCTTAACAAATTTTGTTGGAAACTATATATTTTTAACATGTGAATATTATGTGATATATTAATCTCTTAACGTGTTTGATATTACGTGATAGATGTCTACCTCTAGAACAAGTCCCATTGACTCTCTTAATAATAATGAAGAGTCAAATGTAAATTGGAATGATTCATGGACTGATTCACAAGTTCCCGAAGAGGAACCGGAAGAAGAGTCAGAACCGGAAGAAGAATCGGAATAGGAAGAAGAATCGGAACCGGAAGAAGAAATAGAACTAGTGGGGGAAATAATAAAATGGTTAAGTAGAAGAAAATCCTCAACCAACCGAGCAAAGTTAATTATGGTCAATGGTGTTTCCGCCAAGGAAGCAAAGTATTGGGAGGATTACCAATTCTCCGATGAATCGGATCCTGACAAGGATTCCGATGATGTTATAGAAATTACCCCAACGCAATTTAATAAGGCAAAAGAGAACAATAAGGGAAAGGGCGTAAAAATAGAGAAATTTGATTCCAAACCCGATGAACTTTATATGTATCGTCAACACCCGTATTTCTTAAGTTGTGACAATAACTCGGGAACCTCTAAACCACCAGGTTTTTCTAAACCAATGTGGAAAACGATGGCTCGTATTAGGGGAACATCATATATCCCTAGAAACTTGGCAAAACGAACCAAAACCGAAGAAGAAGAAATGAGCGAGTCGGAATAAGATAGTTGTATTCGTGTGGTGTAATATATGTAATATAGTGTGCTTATGCTTTATGATATATGTAAAAATTGCTTGTATTAATAAGTATTTTTTTTATTAATCTAACTCTTGTATATTTTACAGTATAAAAACACAAAATGGATAGATAACCCAATATTTTAACAGACCTACCCGGAGACATGATTGATGAAATCTTGTCTAGAGTCGGTCAGAATTCCTCGGCACAACTATTTAAGGCGAGATCAGTTTGTAAGACATTCGAAGAACGTTCCAAGAATGCCTTCGTTTATAAAAGGCTTTCGTTTGAAAGATGGGGGATATCACATTGGGAAATCCATAAGTTACGATGTGTTTACTTTGACGCATATATTGCGGGGAACCCAAATGCTATTTTAAGCAACGAATTAAGAAATTATTTTGACTCAATATATCCGAATATAGGACTTCGTGATTTAGAAAAAGCGGCTAACATGCAACATAAAGAAGCATGTTATGCTTATGGGTTAGTAATGTTCGCTTCTCACCAAAGTGAGAAAAAGAACATCGGGCTACAACTATTAAATAAAACGTTCCCACAAGTGACGGAGTCGGTGATTGGGGTAAGAAATGAGGTTTTTAGGTTATTACGAGACTGTTGGTCTTTACGTACCCTTCATCCTTTTGATGACGTTACAACACATTGTCTTACTATCGGTCACAACGGTTATGTTCCACAAAACCAAGGATGGGAAGTGGTATTAGTAAAACCAGAATGCATGACTTGTTTCTGGACGTATGAATTACGTGTCTTTATTGCCTTTGTTGAACGCCTTATTCATTAACTAGAATTATCTTCGCAACTACTTTGTATCAAAGTTTTATGTGCTATATTTCATGCTATGTGTAAAATAGCGGTATTGTAAGTTTGAAATTGTATAAAGGTTTGAATATGATATATATTTTTTTGTGATTAGTTTTTCATATAGAATTGTAGTAGTTGAAATGGTATGTTAGCTACTAAGTATGAACTTAATGTGTAGGTACTACCCGAATTAAAGAGTATAAAATTCTAATATGAAGAAAGAGCTTTTATAAATAAGTTCATATTACGCTACAAAATACTATTGACTACTCTTGATATTCTATATGATTAACTCGTTTCTTTTGGCGATTTTTGAAGGAAATGGCACCAACTACTCGACATACCGTGAGTATGAACGAAGAGGAGTTTCGTACCTTTCTTGCTGCAAACATAGCCGCAGTACAGGCTGCGCTACATACCAACAATAACGATGAATCTAGCAATGCAGCTAACGGCGCAAGAAATCGTGTAGGATGCACCTACAAAAAATTCACTGCCTGCAAACCTTTGGAATTTGATGGAACCGAAGGACCAATTGGATTGAAACGGTGGACCGAGAAAGTCGAATCGGTGTTTGCCATAAGTAAGTGTACTGAAGAGGACAAAGTTAAGTACGCTACGCATACCTTCACAGGTACTGCATTAACGTGGTGGAACACCTATCTTGAACAGGTAGGACAAAATGCTGCTTGCGCACTACCGTGGTTGGCATTCAAGCAATTGATGAACGAGCAGTACCGTCCTAGAAATGAAGTCAATAAACTTAAGGCAGAACTTAGAGAGTTATGAACACAAGGGTTCGACGTTACCACATATGAACGACGATTCATAGAGTTGTGCCTATTGTGCCCAGGAGCATTAGAAGATGAAGAAGAGAAGATCGACGCGTTTGTAAAAGGGTTACCAGTAAGGATTCAAGAAGATGTAAGTTCACACGAGCCCGCTTCTATACAGAAGGCAAGTCGAATGGCTCATAAACTCATAAATCAGAATGAGGGAAGAATTAAAGAGCAGGCGGCTGAAGAAGCCAACACGAAATAACTCAAGAGGAAGTGGGAGGAAAACGGTGACAAGAGTCACCAGTACAACAACAATAACAATTACAACCACAATCGCAACAACTATCCCAACAACCGCAACAACAATCGTAACAATAACCGCAATTCTAATAATAACTACAACAAACATCCCAACAACAACAACAACAACAACTACAACAACCATTTCAACAACAATAACAATCCCAACAACAACCTCAATAACAACAACGGCAACAAAAACCAAAAACAGCCATGTCATAGGTGTGAAGAAAATCACCAGGGGTTTTGCACGACATTTTGCAACAGGTGTAAAAGAAATGGTCATAGCGCGACAAAGTGTGAGGTCTACGGACCAAAGTTTAACAGAACTAAGGGAGCAAATAATGCCGGAACAAGTAATGCTGAAACGAATAGTGTCGGAGCAAGTAATACCAACGCTGTTTGTTATAAATGTGGAAAACCGGACCACATTATTAGAAATTGCCCGAATCAGGGGAATACTAATGGGCAGGGCCATGGAAGAGTTTTCAATATTAATGCGGCAGAAGCACAGGAAGACCCGAAGCTTGTTACGGGTACGTTTCTTATTGACGATAAATCTGCTTATGTTTTATTTGATTCGGGTGCGGATAGAAGCTATATGAGTAGAGAATTTTGTGCTAAATTTAGTTTCCCATTGACACCTTTGGATAGTAAATTTTTACTCAAATTAGCAAATAGTAAATTAATTTCAGCAGATAATATATGTCGGAATCGAGAAATTAAACTGGTTAGCGAAATATTTAAAATTGACTTGATACCAGTAGAGTTAGGGAGTTTTGATGTGATAATCGGTATGGACTGGTTGAAAGAAGTGAAAGCAGAGATCGTTTGTTACAAAAATACAATTCGTATTATACGAGAAAAAGGAAAACCCTTAATGGTGTACGGAGAAAAGAGCAACGCAAAGTTAAATCTTATTAGTAACCTGAAGGCACAAAAACTAATAAGAAAAGGTTGCTATGCTGTGCTAGCACACGTCGAGAAAGTCAATTCTGAAGTAAAGAACATCAATGATATTCCCGACGCAAAAGAATTTTCCGATGTATTTCTGAAAGAATTACCGGGACTACCTCCACACCGATCCGTTGAATTTCAAATAGACCTTGTACCGGGAGCTGCACCAATAGCTCGTGCTCCATACGGACTCGCACCTAGCAAAATGAAGAAACTTCAGAGCCAATTACAAGAACTTTTAGAGCGTGGTTTCATTCGACCAAGCACATCACCGTGGGGAGCTCCTGTTTTGTTTGTCAAGAAGAAAGATGGTACATTCAGGTTGTGTATCGACTACCGAGAGTTGAACAAACTTACCATCAAGAACCGCTACCCACTACCGAGAATAGATGACTTATTTGATCAACTACAAGGCTCATCTGTTTATTCGAAGATTAATTTACATTCTGAATATCATCAAATGCGGGTGAAGGAGGATGATATTCCAAAGACTGCTTTTAGGACGCGTTACGGTCATTACGAGTTTTTGGTTATGCCATTTGGATTGACTAACGCACCAGCTGTGTTCATGGACCTCATGAACTGAGTGTGTGGGCCATATCTTGACAAGTTTGCCATTGTTTTGGACTTCGTGATTTAGAAAAAGCAGCTACCATGCAACATAAAGAAGCATGTTATGCTTACGGGTTAGTAATGTTCGCTTCTCACCAAAGTGAGAAAAAGAACATCGGGCTACAACTATTAAACAAAACGTTCCCACAAGTGACGGAGTCGGTGATTGGGGTAAGAAATGAGGTTTTTAGGTTATTACGAGACTGTTGGTCTTTACGTACCCTTCATCCTTTTGATGACGTTACAACACATTGTCTTACTATCGGTCACAACGGTTATGTTCCACAAAACCAAGGATGGGAAGTGGTATTAGTAAAACCAAAATGCATGACTTGTTTCTGGACGTATGAATTACGTGTCTTTATTGCCTTTGCTGAACGCCTTATTCGTTAACTAGAATTATCTTCGCAACTACTTTGTATCAAAGTTTTATGTGCTATATTTCATACTATATGTAAAATAGCGGTATTGTAAGTTTGCAAGTTATTGTATAAAGGTTTGAATATGATATATATTTTTTTGTGATTAGTTTTTCATATAGAATTGTAGTAGTTGAAATGGTATGTTAGCTACTAAGTATGAACTTAATGGGTAGGTACTACCCGAATTAAAGAGTATAAAATGCTAATATGAAGAAAGAGCTTTTATAAATAAGTTCATATTACGCTACGAAATACTATTGACTACTCTTGATATTCTATATGATTAACTCGTTTCTTTTGACGATTTTTGAAGGAAATGGCACCAACTACTCGACATACCGTGAGTATGAACGAAGAGGAGTTTCGTACCTTTCTTGCTGCAAACATAGCCGCAGTACAGGCTGCGCTACATACCAACAATAATGTTGAATCTAGCAATGCAGCTAACGGCGCAAGAAATCGTGTAAGATGCACCTACAAAAAATTCACTGCCTGTAAACCTTTGGAATTTGATGGAACCGAAGGACCAATTGGATTGAAACGGTGGACCGAGAAAGTCGAATCGGTGTTTGCCATAAGTAAGTGTACTGAAGAGGACAAAGTTAAGTACGCTACGCATACCTTCACAGGTACTGCATTAACGTGAACAGGTAGGACAAAATGCTGCTTACGCACTACCGTGGTCGGCATTCAAGCAATTGATGAACGAGCAGTACCGTCCTAGAAGCGAAGTCAATAAACTCAAGGCAGAACTTAGAGAGTTACGAACACAAGGGTTCGACGTTTCCACATATGAGCGACGATTCACAGAGTTGTGCCTATTGTGCCCGGGAGCATTCGAAGATGAAGAAGAGAAGATCGACGCGTTTGTAAAAGGGTTACCAGTAAGGATTCAAGAAGATGTAAGTTCACACGAGCCCGCTTCTATACAGAAGGCAAGTCGAATGGCTCATAAACTCATAAATCAGATTGAGGGAAGAATTAAAGAGCAGGCGGCTAAAGAAACCAACACGAAACAAATCAAGAGGAAGTGGGAGGAAAACGGTGACAAGAGTCACCAGTACAACAACAATAACAATTACAACCACTATCGCAACAACAATCCCAACAACCGCAACAACAATCGCAACAATAACCGCAATTCTAACAATAACTACAACAAACATCCCAACAACAACAACTACAACAACCGTTTCAACAACAATAACAATCCCAACAACAACCTCAATAACAACACCGGCAACAAAAACCAAAAACAGCCATGTCATAGGTGTGAAGAAAAGCACTAGGGGTTTTGCATGACATTTTGCAACAGGTGTAAAAGAAATGGTCATAGCACGACAAAGTGTGAGGTCTACGGACCAAAGTTTAACAGAACTAAGGGAGCAAATAATGCCGGAACAAGTAATGCTGAAACGAATAGTGTCGGAGCAAGTAATACCAACGCTGTTTGTTATAAATGTGGAAAACTGGACCACATTATTAGAAATTGCCCGAATCAGGGGAATACTAATGGGCAGGGCCATGGAAGAGTTTTCAATATTAATGCGGCAGAAGCACAGGAAGACCCGGAGCTTGTTACGGGTACGTTTCTTATTGACGATAAATCTGCTTATGTTTTATTTGATTCGGATGCGGATAGAAGCTATATGAGTATAGAATTTTGTGCTAAATTAAGTTTCCCATTGACGCCTTTGGATAGTAAATTTTTACTCAAATTAGCAAATGGTAAATTAATTTCAGCAGATAATATATGTCGGAATCGAGAAATTAAACTAGTTAGCAAAACATTTAAGATTGACTTGATACCGGTAGAGTTAGGGAGTTTTGATGTGATAATCGGTATGGACTGGTTGAAAGAAGTGAAAGCAGAGATCGTTTGTTACAAAATTACAATTCGTATTATACGAGAAAAAGGAAAACCCTTAATGGTGTACGGAGAAAAGAGCAACGCAAAGTTAAATCTTATTAGTAACCTGAAGGCACAAAAACTAATAAGAAAAGGTTGCTATGCTGTGAAAGCACACGTCGAGAAAGTCAATTCCGAAGAAAAGAACATCAATGATATTCCCGTCGCAAAAGAATTTCCCGATGTATTTCCGAAAGAATTACCGGGACTACCTCCACACCGATCCGTTGAATTTCAAATAGACCTTGTACCGGGAGCTGCACCAATAGCTCGTGCTCCATACAGAATCGCACCTAGCGAAATGAAGGAACTTCAGAGTCAATTACAAGAACTTTTAGAGCGTGGTTTCATTCGACCAAGCACATCACCGTGGGGAGCTCCTGTTTTGTTTGTCAAGAAGAAAGATGGTACATTCAGGTTGTGTATCGACTACCGAGAGTTGAACAAACTTACCATCAAGAACCGCTACCCACTACCGAGAATCGACGACTTATTTGATCAACTACAAGGCTTGTCTGTTTATTCAAAGATTGACTTACGTTCCGGGTATCATCAAATGCGGGTGAAAGAAGATGATATTCCAAAGACTACTTTCAGAATACGTTATGGTCATTACGAGTTTATGGTCATGCAGTTTGGTTTAACTAATGCACCAGCTGTGTTCATGGACCTTATGAACCGAGTGTGTGGACCATACCTTGACAAGTTTGTCATTGTTTTCATTGATGACATACTTATTTACTCAAAGAATGACCAAGGACACAGTGAACATTTGAGAAAGGTGTTAGAAGTATTGAGGAAGGAAGAATTGTACGCTAAGTTTTCAAAGTGTGCATTTTGGTTGGAAGAAGTTCAATTCCTCGGTCACATAGTGAACAAAGAAGGTATTAAGGTGGATCCGGAAAAGATAGAAACTGTTGAAAAGTGGGAAACCCCGACAACTCCGAAACACATACGCCAGTTTTTAGGACTAGCTGGTTACTACAGAAGGTTCATCCAAGAGTTTTCCAGAATAGCAAAACCCTTGACTGCATTAACGCATAAAGGGAAGAAATTTGAATGGAAGGATGAACAAGAGAAAACGTTTCAGTTATTGAAGAAAAAGTTAACTACGGCACCTATATTGTCATTACCTGAAGGGAATGATGATTTTGTGATATATTGTGATGCCTCAAAGCAAGGTCTCGGTTGTGTATTAATGCAACGAATGAAAGTAATTGCTTATGCGTCTAGATAATTGAAGATTCACGAACAACATTATACGATGCATGATTTGGAATTAGGCGCGGTTGTTTTTGCATTAAAGACTTGGAGGCACTACTTATATGGGGTCAAAAGTATTATATATACCGACCACAAAAGTCTTCAACACATATTTAATCAGAAACAACTGAATATGAGGCAGCGTAGGTGGATTGAATTCTTGAATGATTACGACTTTGAGATTCGTTACCACCAGGGGAAGGCAAATGTGGTAGCCGATGCCTTGAGCAGGAAGGACAGAGAACCCATTCGAGTAAAATCTATGAATATAATGATTCACAATAACCTTACTACTCAAATAAAGGGGGCGCAACAAGGAGTTTTAAAAGAGGGAAATTCAAAGGATGAAATACCCAAAGGATCGGAGAAGCATCTTAATATTCGGGAAGACAGAACCCGGTATAGGGCTGAAATTATTTAGGTACCAAAATTTGGAGATATGAGAGAAATGGTACTTAGAGAAGCTCATAAAACCAGATACTCAATACATCCTGGAACGGGGAAGATGTACAAGGATCTCAATAAACATTTTTGGTGGCCGGGTATGAAAGCCGATGTTGCTAAATACGTAGGAGAATGTTTGACGTGTTCTAAGGTCAAAGCTGAGCATCAGAAACCATCAGGTCTACTTCAACAACCCGAAATCCCGGAATGGAAATGGGAAAACATTACCATGGATTTCATCACTAAATTGCCAAGGACTGCAAGTGGTTTTGATACTATTTGGGTAATAGTTGATCGTCTCACCAAATCAGCACACTTCCTGCCAATAAGAGAAGATGACAAGATGGAGAACTTAGCATGACTGTATTTGAAGGAAGTCGTCTCCAGACATGGAATACCAATCTCTATTATCTCTGATAGGGATGGCAGATTTATTTCAAGATTCTGGCAGACATTACAGCAAGCATTAGGAACTCGTCTAGACATGAGTACTGCCGATCATCCACAAACTGATGGGTAGAGCGAAAGGACGATACAAATGCTTGTGGATATGCTACGAGCATATGTTATTGATTTCGGAAACAGTTGGGATCGATATCTACCGTTAGCAGAATTTTCCAACAACAACAGCTACTATTCAAGCATTGAGATGGCACCGTTTGAAGCACTTTATGGTAGAAAGTGTAGGTCTCCGATTTGTTAGAGTGAAGTGGGGGATAGACAGATTACGAGTCCAGAGATAATACAAGAAACTACCGAGAAGATCATCCAAATTCAACAAAAGTTGAAAACCGCCCAAAGTCGACAAAAGAGCAACGCTGACATTAAAAGAAAGATATAGAATTTGAAATTAGAGAGATGGTCATGCTTAAAGTTGCACCTTGGAAAGGCGTTGTTCGATATGGTAAACGAAGGAAATTAAATCCAAGGTATATATTGGACCATTCAAGATTATTGATCGTGTCGGACCAGTAGCTTACCGACTTTAGTTACCTCAACAGCTCACGGCTGTACATAACACTTTCCACATCTCGAATTTGAAGAAATGTTTTTCTAAAGAAGATCTCACTATTCGATTCATACATATAAAGCTATCTTAGTTAATTCTAAACTTGTTCGCAAATAAAAGTTAATCCTTCTAAATTGACTTTTAAAATCAACTAAACACATGTTATATATCTATAGGATATGCTAACTTAATGATTTAAAACCTGGAAACACGAAAAACACCGTAAAACTGGACATACGCCGTCGTAGTTACACCGCGGGCTGTTTTGGGTTTGATAATTAAAAACTATGATAAACTTTGATTTAAAAGTTGTTCTTCTGGGAAAATGATTTTTCTTATGAACATGAAACTATATCCAAAAATCATAGTTAAACTCAAAGTGGAAGTATGTTTTTCAAAATGGTCATCAAGACGTCGTTCTTTCGACTGAAATGACTACCTCTTACAAAAACGACTTGTAACTTATATTTTCGACTATAAACCTATACTTTTTCTGTTTAGATTCATAAAATAGAGTTCAATATGAAACCATAGCAATTTGATTCACTCAAAACGGATTTAAAATGAAGAAGTTATGGGTAAAACAAGATTGGATATTTTTTAATTTTTGTAGCTACGGGAAATATTAACAATTCTATACAAATCATATCCTAGCTAACTTATATTGTATTATACATGTATTCTAATATATTTTGTAATCTTGGGATACCATAGACACGTATGCAAATGTTTTGACATATCATATCGACCCATGTATATATATTATTTGGAACAACCATAGACACTCTATATGCAGTAATGTTGGAGTTAGCTATACAGGGTTGAGGTTGATTCCAAAAATATATATATTTTGAGTTGTGATCTAGCCTGAGACGTGTATATACTGGGTCGTGGATTGATTCAAGATAATATATATATCGATTTATTTCTGTACATCTAACTGTGGACAACTAGTTATAGGTTACTAACGAGGACAGCTGACTTAATAAACTTAAAACATCAAAATGTATTAAAAGTGTTGTAAATATATTTTGAACATACTTTGATATATATGTACATATTTGTTATAGGTTCATGAATCGACCAGTGGCCAAGTCTTACTTCCCGATGAAGTAAAAATCTGTGAAAGTGAGTTATAGTCCCACTTTTAAAATCAAATATTTTGGAATGAGAATACATGCAGTTTTTTAAATGTTTTACGAAATAGACACAAGTAATTGAAACTAGATTATATGGGTGAATGATCGAAGCCTAATATGCCCCTTTTGCTAGGTAGCCTAAGAATTAGTAAACCGATCTACTAATTCATGCGAATCCTAAAGATAGATCTATTGGGCCTAACGAACCCCATCCAAAGTACCGGATGCTTTAGTACTTTGAATTCGTTTTATCATGTCCGAAGGATTTCTCGGAAAGATAGAGGATATTCTTATATGCATCTTGTTAATGTCGGTTACCAGGTGTTCACCATATGAATGAATTTTATCTCTATGTATGGGATGTATATTGAAATATGAAATCTTGTGGTCTATTATTACGATTTGATAATATATAGGTTAAACCTATAACTCACCAACATTTTTGTTGACGTTTTAAGCATGTTTATTCTCAGGTGATTATTAAGAGCTTCCGCTGTCGCATACTTAAATAAGGACGAGATTTGGAGTCCATGCTTGTATGATATTGTGTAAAAACTGCATTCAAGAAACTTATTTCGTTGTAACATATTTGTACTGTAAACCATTTTGTAATGGTCGTATGTAAACAGGATATTTTAGATTATCATTATTTGATAATCTACGTAAAGCTTTTTAAACCTTTATTGATGAAATAAAGGTTATGGTTTGTTTAAAAATGAATGCAGTCTTTGAAAAACGTCTCATATAGAGGTCAAAACCTCGCAACGAAATTAATTAATATGGAACGTTTTTAATCAATAAGAACGGGACATTTCAATACAAACACTTGAAGACGTGCTACGAGCATGTGTTATTGATTTCGGTAACAGTTGGGATCGACATCTACCGTTAGCAGAATTTTCCTACAACAACAGCTACCATTCAAGCATTGAGATGGCGCCGTTTGAAGCACTTTATGGTAGAAAGTGCAGGTCTCCGATTTGTTGGAGTGAAGTGGGGGATAGACGGATTACGGGTCCGGAGATAATACAAGAAACTACCGAGAAGATCATCCAAATTCAACAACGGTTGAAAACCGCCCAAAGTCGACAAAAGAGCTACGCCGACATTAAAAGAAAAGATATAGAATTTGAAATTGGAGAGATTGTCATGCTTAAGGTCGCACCTTCGAAAGGCGTTGTTCGATTTGATAAACGAGGGAAATTAAATCCAAGGTATATAGGACCATTCAAGATTATTGATCGTGTCGGAGCAGTAGCTTAGCGACTTGAATTACCAAAACAACTCACGGTTGTACATAACACTTTCCACGTCTCAAATTTGAAGAAATATTTTGCTAAAGAAGATCTCACTATTCCGTAACACGAAATCCAAATCAATGAAAAACTTCAATTCGTCGAAGAACCCGTCGAAATAATGGATCGTGAGGTTAAAAGACTTAAGTAAAACAAGATACCAATTGTTAAAGTTCGATGGAATGCTCGTAGAGGACCCGAGTTCACCTGGAAACAAGAAGATCAGATGAAGAATAAATATCCGCACTTATTTCCAGAAGATACGTTAACACCTCCAACTGCTTAAAATTTCGGGACGAAATTTATTTAACGGGTAGGTACTGTAGTGACCCGAACATTTCCATTTTTATATATATTAAATGAAATTGTTATTTACATGATTAAGTGTTTCCAACATGTTAAGCAATCAAACTTGTTAAGACTTGATTAATTTAAATAGGTTTCATATAGACAATTGACCACCCAAGTTGACCGGTGATTCACGAACGTTAAAACTTGTAAAAACTATATGATGACATATATATGATTATATATAGTTAACATGATATTATGATAAGTAAGTATCTCATTAGGTATTTTAACAATGAGTTATATACATAAAAATGAGACTATTGAATTTAAGAAACTCGAAAACGATATCGTTATATCAACGTCTTACTAAGTACATATGAATCATATTAAGATATTGATACACTTGGTTAATTATGTTAAATGATAATTAAATATATCATTAAGTATATTAATAATGAACTACATATGTAAAAATAAGACTACTAACTTAATGATTTCGAAACGAGACATATATGTAACGATTATCGTTGTAACGACATTTAACTGTATATATATCATACTAAGATATATTATATATCATAATATCATGATAATGTAACAATTTAACATCTCTTTAGATATAATAAACATTGGGTTAACAACATTTAACATGATCGTTAACTTAAAGGTTTCAAATCAACATTTACATGTAACGACTAACGATGACTTAACGACTCAGTTAAAATGTATATACATGTAGTGTTTTAATATGTATACATATACTTTTGAAAGACTTCAAGACACTTATCAAAATACTTCTGCTTAACAAAAATTCTTACAATTACATCCTCGTTCAGTTTCATCAACAATTCTACTCGTATGCACCCGTATTCGTACTCGTACAATACACAGCTTTTAGATGTATGTACTATTGGTATATACACTCCAATAATTAGCTCTTAGCAGCCCATGTGAGTCACCTAACACATGTGGGAACCATCATTTGGCAACTAGCATGAAATACCTCATAAAATTACAAAAATATTAGTAATCATTCATGACTTATTTACTTGTAAACAAAATTACACATCCTTTATATCTAATCCATATACCAACGACAAAAAACACCTACAAACACTTTCATTCTTCAATTTTCTTCATCTAATTGATCTCTCTCAAGTTCTATCTTCAAGTTCTAAGTGTTCTTCATAAATTCTATAAGTTCTAGTTTCATAAAATCAAGAATACTTCCAAGTTTGCTAGCTTACTTCCAATCTTGTAAAGTGATCATCCAACCTCAAGAAATTTTTCTTATTTATAGTAAGATATCTTTCTAATACAAGGTAATACTCATTTTCAAACTTTGATTCAATTTCTATAACTATAACAATCTTATTTCGAGTGGAAATCTTATTTGAACTTGTTTTCGTGTCATGATTCTGCTTCAAGAACTTTCAAGCCATCCAAGGATCCTTTGAAGCTAGATCTATTTGTCTCTTTTCCAGTAGGTTTATCCACAAAACTTGAGGTAGTAATGATGTTCATAACATCATTCGATTCATACATATAAAGCTATCTTATTCGAAGGTTTAAACTTGAAATCACTAGAACATAGTTTAGTTAATTCTAAACTTGTTCGCAAACAAAAGTTAATACTTCTAACTTGACTTTTAAAATCCATTAAACACATGTTCTATATCTATATGATATGCTAACTTAATGATTTAAAACCTGGAAACACGAAAAACACCGTAAAACCAGACATACGCCGTCGTAGTTACACCGCGGGCTGTTTTGGGTTTGATAATTAAAAACTATGATAAACTTTGATTTAAAAGTTGTTCTTCTGGGAAAATGATTTTTCTTATGAACATGAAACTATATCCAAAAATCATGGTTAAACTCAAAGTGGAAGTATGTTTTTCAAAATGGTCATCAAGACGTCGTTCTTTCGACTGAAATGACTACCTCTTACAAAAACGACTTGTAACTTATATTTCTGACTATAAACCTATACTTTTTTTGTTTAGATTCATAAAATAGAGTTCTATATGAAACCATAGCAATTTGATTCACTCTAAACGGATTTAAAATGAAGAAGTTATGGGTAAAACAAGATTGGATATTTTTTGATTTTTGTAGCTACGGGAAATATTAACAATTCTATATAAATCATATCCTAGCTAACTTATATTGTATTATATATGTATTCTAATATATTATGTAATCTTGGGATACCATAGACACGTATGCAAATGTGTTGACTTATCATATCGACCCATGTATATATATTATTTGGAACAACCATAGACACTCTATATGCAGTAATGTTGGAGTTAGCTATACAGGGTTGAGGTTGATTCCAAAAATATATATACTTTGAGTTATGATCTAGCCTGATACGTGTATACACTGGGTCGTGGATTGATTCAAGGTAATATATATCGATTTATTTCTGTACATCTAACTGTGGACAACTAGTTGTAGGTTACTAACGAGGACAGTTGACTTAATAAACTTAAAACATCAAAATGTATTAAAAGTGTTGTAAATATATTTTGAACATACTTTGATATATATGTACATATTTGTTATAGGTTCATGAATCGACCAGTGGCCAATTCTTACTTCCCGACGAAGTAAAAATTTGTGAAAGTGAGTTATAGTCCCACTTTTAAAATCTAATATTTTGGGATGAGAATACATGCAGTTTTATAAATGTTTTACGAAATAGACACAAGTAATTGAAACTACATTATATGGGTGAATGATCGAAGCCGAATATTCTCCTTTTGCTTGGTAACCTAAGAATTAGTAAACCGATCTACTTATTGACTTGAATCCTAAAGATAGATCTATTGGGCCTAACGAACCCCATCCAAAGTACCAGATGCTTTAGTACTTCGAATTCGTTTTTATCATGTCCGAAGGATTTCCCGGAATGATAGGGGATATTCTTATATGCATCTTGTTAATGTCGGTTACCAGGTGTTCATCATATGAATGACATTTATCTCTATGTATGAGATGTAAATTGAAATATGAAATCTTGTGGTCTATTATTATAATTTGATAATATATAGGTTAAACCTATAACTCACCAAAAATTTTGTTGACGTTTTAAGCATGTTTATTCTCAGGTGATTATTAAGAGCTTCCGCTGTTGCATACTAAAATAAGGACAAGATTTGGAGTCCATGCTTGTATGATATTATGTAAAAACTGCATTCAAGAAACTTATTTTTGATGTAATATGTTCTTATTGTAAACCATTATGTAATGGTAGTGTGTAAACGGTATATTTTAGATTATCATTATTTGATAATCTACGTAATGCTTTTAAAACCTTTATCGATAAAATAAAGATTATGGTTGTTTTAAAAATGAATGCAGTCTTTGAAAAACGTCTCATATAGAGGTCAAAACCTTGCGACGAAATCAATTAATATGGAACGTTTATAATCAATATGAACGGGACATTTCAAATGCCAAAAGGAGCTAGCTCAGATACGTGTTAAACGTTTACTCAGGTTCAGAGTGTTTTCAGGTGCATAACTATATGCATCAATCTTTTCTTCCATAGATGAAGTGCGGTTGGTTTATCCTCTCAATTGAGGTGTTTTCAAGAATCATGAAAGATTGAAACGCAGATTGTAATCGTCAAGATACAAATGAAGTTTAAGATGAAATCAAGTGGCAAACTTGAAGAATTGTTTAGTTTCATATGTTATAATCAATATTTTAATTCATTTTAATTGTCCAATGTTATTATTTCACAGTCGATAGTCCACAGTAACAGTCCAATAATTCATATATAGTTTATTATATAATATTTGAATTAATTAATACGTATCGTGACCCGTGTACATGTCTCATACTCGATCACAACTCAAAGTATATATATTATTGTATAATCAACCTCAACCATGTATAGCTAACTCTATCATTACTGCATATAGAGTGTCTATGGTTATTCCAAATAATATATATAGATGCGTCAATATAATATGTCAAAACCTTGTATACATGTCCCGATATTTAAAGTGCGTAAAATAACATAAATTAAATGAAGATAAATAAAATTGCGAGAATTAAAATTGCGATAATTAAATTGCAATAAATAATTTGCGATAAATAAATGTAATAAGGAATTAACAGTTAGCTAGGAACAGTTAGCTAGGAATAGTTAGCGTGAATTCTTAACAGAATTTCTCATAGTTAATTTATTTGTTTCTAACAAATTTTATTTATGTCCAATGTTTTCTTCATTATGCCACTTGTTGGATTCTGGTAGGTCAAAATCCAAATATGAAATTGAATGAAAATGGTTATTCTGTGGTGAACGGATTCGTATATCGGTGGATGTAAGTAGGATAATAAATGACTGTTGAATCAGATTCGAAGAATGTACAGTATAACTTATTAAAGTGAAATCTAAATATTCCTCGGGTATTACCTACCCGTTAAAATATTTTCACCATTAACAGTTTGTACACATGAATTTTTTATTACAATCTTTATGAAAACATATATACATATATATTTTCTTCAGATGTAATCATGGATTTATGAGTTAATATGATATTAATCTCATCTGATTTTCGGTTGGAACTAGAATGAATAATATCCAAAACTTTAGAGATTACATAATCGCCATGTCAAACGAGAATAGATGATGTAGAACGATACGTAGAACGAAGATCATGCTTGGGGTACCGACTGTGAGTTTGAGGCGTGTAGTGTTGAGGCTTGTGCTGCGGATGTTGTTGTTGGTGGTACTGGTGTTGCAGGTGCTGTTGTTGAACCTGGTAGGTTTTGCACCATGTTTTCCAAATTGATTACTCGAGCGCGAAGCTCGTTGACTTCTTCCATTATTCCCGGATGATTGTCGGTCGGAACGAGCGGCTGAATAAGGTTTAGAATTTTGGATAGAATATAATCGTAATGAGATATTCGAGTAATGAGGGCGAAAATAGTGTTCGGATTTGTTCGCCGGTGAGTGCTTCAGGTTCTTCGCCAAGAGTGCAGGTTGGTGGGTGGAAAGGATCACCGTATTCTCGTCTCCATCGGTTAAGTCGACTACAAACTCATCAGATGAATTGGGGATGGCTGATTGATTGATTCATTCTGGTGACACCGCTTTCGGAGCTTAGGTGAATATCCATGTCGGAATAGCTGTCGGAATAACTATCGGAATAGCTATCGAAATCTGAGGGAATCGAACTGGTTGAGGGATTCATCTCGTACGATCAGATGAAGGATTTTCGATAAGAAGTAGATTATAGGATGTAGATTAGTACCCTGCAATACATAATTTACATATGCATATATAATACTAAAATCCCATAAGTTACGGAGGAATCTACGAAATATGTCAGGCAAGGTTTACAGTAACAGATACGCTAAGATATGATTTAGCAGGTACGATAAGATATGAATTTTGTCTATACACTATTCATGCAATCATTGCAGTATGATGTGTCTAGACTAAGAATGATAAGCAAGTGATTCCCTAAGAATGATAAGCAGGTAATTTTTGACACGAAATGATAAGTAAAACTTTTGACATGCTGACACGGTCGAAGTCCAGACTCACTAATGCATCTAAACAACTATCAGTTAGACACACTAATGCAAGATCTGGTTTGCTAAGACCACCGCTCTGATACCAACTGAAAGGACCCGTTCATATTGAGTATAAATGATTCACAATAGTTGATTACATCGCGAGGTACTTGACCTCTATGTGATACATTTTACAAACATTGCATTTGTTTTTAATAGACAAACTTTCATTACATCGAAAGTAGACGTCATGCATTCCATTTCATAATATACGCAACTATATTTGACTTAATAATAATCTTGATGAACTCAACGACTCGAATGCAACGTCTTTTGAAATATGTCATGAATGACTCCATGTAATATCTCTAAAATGAGCAAATGCACAGCGGAAGATTTCTTTCATACCTGAGAATAAACATGTTTTAAAGTGTCAACCAAAAGGTTGGTGAGTTCATTAGTTTACATAAATAATCATTTCCATCATTTTAATAGACCACAAGATTTCATATTTCAATATACATCCCATACATAGAGATAAAAATCCTTCATATGGATTGAACACCTGGTAGCCGACATTAACAAGATGCATATAAGAATATCCCCTATCATTCCGAGACATCCATCGGACATGATAAAATAACATCGAAGTACTAAAGCATCTGCTACAACGGATGGGGTTCGTTAGTCCCAATAGATCTATCTTTAGGATTTGCGTCAATTACTAGATTGGTTTACTAATTCTTAGGTTACCAAGCAAAAGGGGCATATTCGGCTTCGATCATTCAACTATATAATGTAGTTTCGATTACTTGTGTCTATTTCCTTAAACATTTATAAAAGCAGCGCATGTATTCTCAGTCCCAAAAATATATATTGCAAAAGCATTTAAAAGGGAGCAAATGAAACTCACTATACTGTATTTTGTAGTAAAAATACGTATGACGGCATTTAACAATTGCAGGGTTGGCCTTGGATTCACGAACCTATATCATTCATTTATATATTAAAACATATACTCGTAATCGAACAAATATACATATTATTATTGATATGGTTTTTATATTAATAACTTATTTATTTCATTATTTAATTAAATAAATCCATTTTATATATAAAAATATAAAAATAGTTAAGTCATATATATTAAATATATTTTTATATGAAAATCATTTGTTTGTGGAATTAATAATGATGATTGATGTCGAACGAGGTGTATATAAAATAGCTTATATTTTACTAGGAAAAACTATTAAATACGATACAATTTTACACAAGATATTTATTTATTTATAGAATGGATATACTTAAACCTTGCTACAACACTTATAGGCAGTGTACCTAATCGTACAGTAGTGTAGTTTTTAGTAAGTCCGGTTCGTTCCACAGGGAAATCTTTAAACAAAGCTCAACGCTATATTAGTTTACTTTTATAAAAATACAAATATATATAAGTAATATTATTATTATAAAGGGGGGTTTTTTTTTACCGTTTAATGACCGGTTTGTCGATTTTAAGACTTTAGTCGCAG
The DNA here is from genome assembly GCF_046630445.1 of Rutidosis leptorrhynchoides. NCBI lineage: Eukaryota > Viridiplantae > Streptophyta > Magnoliopsida > Asterales > Asteraceae > Rutidosis > Rutidosis leptorrhynchoides. The sequence continues at coordinate 228,405,772 of NC_092337.1, read as the reverse complement.
TTAAAACCTAATGTAAAATAAATACAAGACTTTAAATTAAAGCGTAAAGTAAATAACGATAATGAAATTGCGAATAATAAAAATGCGATAAAATTAAATTTTGATAATTAAAAGTACGATTAAATAAAATAACAATAAATAAAAGTGCGATAATTAGAAGTGCAATTAAATATAAAATAAAGGAAATTAAATATGAAATAAAAGAATTATGCTTATTTAAATTTCCGTAATCATGATGTTTGACGTGTTGATTTTAGTTTTATGCCCATGGGTTAATTGTCCTTTGTCCTGGATTATTCAATATGTCCGTCTGGTTTTTGTCCATAACAGTCCATCAGTCATAAATATAAATTGCAAGTGTCCTTGTCAAATTATTATTATACCCGAAGATAAATATTCTAACTAATTGGGGATTCGAATTGTAACAAGGTTTTAATACTTTGTTTAATGAATACACCAGGTTATCGACTGCGTGTAAACCAAGGTTTTACTACTTTGTTAACAATTACACCAATTACCCTTGAATGTAATTTCACCCCTGTTTTGATTATTCTAGTGGCTATTAATCCATTCCCGTGTCCGGTTAAATGAACGATTATTCGTACAAATAAATACCCCGCCCATCGTGTCCGATCGAGTGTATTTGGTAATTTATAGGGACGCCCAATTGTAAATCTTTATATTAACATTAACAAACTTTCGTTTAGTTAAACAAATATAAAGCCCATTAATAGCCCATAGTCTAGTTTCCACAAGTGTCGTTCTTTTGTCCAAACCCCAATTATGGTACAAAGCCCAATTACCCAATTTTAGTAATTAGCCCAACATCATGATTACTTCGTTTTAAATAAGCATAATAATAACTTAGCTACGAGACATTAATGTAAAAAGGTTGAACATAACTTACAATGATTAAAAATAGCGTAGCGTTACACGGACAGAATTTCGACTTACACCCTTACAACATTCGCTAACATACCCTTATTATTAGAATTATAATTAAAATTAAAATATAAATTATAAATATAAATATATTTACGTATGAAGAGGAAGGAAAAAGATGTGTTAAATTTGATCAGAATTCGGTTGGCTTTATAGCCAGACTTGAAATTTGGGGCTCCGCGACTCGCGACAAAATGCCCTTAAAACTCCGCGAGTCGCGGAGAGGTATTTACAGCTCACACCCTTGGAGTTTCTTGCTGCCGACGGTTTTTATTATATATATATAATATATATATAATTAATATAATTAATTATATATTATATTATATTTATATACATAGTTAACTTGTAATTTTTAGTCCGTTGCGTCGAGCGTTAAGAGTTGACTCTGGTCCCGGTTCCGGATTTTCTAACGTCCTCGCGTACAATTTAATATCTTGTACTTTGCGTTTTGAATCTTGTACTCTTGTGATTTCGAGACGTTTCTTATCAATAATTGGAACCTTTTTGATTGTCTTTTGTACTTTTGAGCTTTTTGGTCGTTTGCGTCTTCAATTCGTCGAATCTGTCTTTTGTCTTCACCTTTTATTATTTAAACGAATATCACTTGTAAATAGAACAATTGCAACTAAAAGCTTGTCTTTCTTGAGGAATAATGCTATGAAATATATGTTCGTTTTTAGCATTATCAAATATTCCCACACTTGAGCGTTGCTTGTCCTCAAGCAATATTGTCTTGAAATACTAGAATCACTTCTTTATTCTTCACACTTTGTACATCAGTGATTTCTATACGGCGGTATAAACAATGGTAGTAACGATATGGTTTACAGTCCCACATGACTATAAAAATTTAGATCCATTAAGGAAATTGGATCTTTATGAAAACATTTGATCTTTTTGAAAATTAAATCTAGTTTTTACCCTAGATAACCCTTTACCGGTGTTTGCAAAATATTTTTGTGGGTTTGGTGGGTTTCAAATTTGAAAACTTTAGCTCAAAACTTGCAGTTTTGTGTCACCCACTTGCTAACCTTGTATTTGGAAAGCAACACGTCCAGTTTACTTGTCCCGTATATTACCTTTCGGCAAACTACCGTCCGGTTGTCAAGGAAAGCGTTGAACAAGCAACTGTTAAGGCAATGTCCCGTGACATGCTTTTGATTATGGTCTATAACGTGTCGGACGCAATTACTATCCTTGGTAGGAGCAATAGTAAAGCTCACCCTTATAATTTTTCGGTCTGGCACAAGGTCCTGTCTTTGACCATGCTATGCAACCACCGTTCTTACGGTTGACACCCGATTTAGTTCAGGTGACCTAATGAATTCCAGGTGAATTCCTAGGATTTTACGTTCAATGGTAATGAACGCATTGAAAATGGGTTTTCAGAAAACAAATCGGTTTGTATTTTTGATCAAAATATTTTCTCGTTCAAGCTCGAGTTTAGATATCATTGAATTCCATGAGTTTGAATTCTCAATCTTTAAGGTCAATCTCAAGGATTGAGTAATATCAGGCTTAAAAGCTGATTTTTAATCTTTAAGGAGATTATCCTTTCTGGGGATCTGATTCATTAGTCTTATCCAGCTAATTTGCACGGTGCCTCCCCATTGTACGAGATAAATCCTTCTCATGGTTAGGATAAATCTGACCACTTGGCGACCCTGTTTAATGCTGAGGTCCGTGGATTTCCTGCTGATTTTAGTGATGACTTTTCTAGATTTTTCGTCAACCTACAGCTGGTCTGGACGACAACTTCATGACCTAAATCAAGAAGCGCGTGTCTTTTTCGGAAGACTTTACTTCCTTTTAATGATGGAATTGATTCATCGTGTAGATCCATCTCTTCTTTTCTTTCATTGGGTAAAACAGTTTAGTTTAGTTCAAAGCAAAAGTATTTTCAGTTATTTGTTACAAATATATGTGGCATATGTTTAAAATAACTTGGTAAATTTTCCCACACTTGGCTTTTTATTTTTTTTCTTTTTATCGTCCTCTATTCCATTTTAAATGAATTTTAACATTTTAGTTTGTTTCTCAATTTATGTCCTTTCCGAGGTAACAATAATTTCGGTGTTAAAACCTAGTTTTATCGTTCATAAATATGTATAAACATGATTTTAATTCATTTAATTGAAAATTTTGAAAAATTTTACTAGAATTGGGTAGTCAGTATATAAGACTAGGGCTGTTCTTTTTTATCAGAGAGCACTAGATTCTAATACAACTACTGCTTTACTAGTATTTTTAATGGTAACCAAGTGTATAAAGTAAAAAAATTTTTTAAAATCCGAAAGAATTTAACCCCTTCCCACACTTAAGATCTTGCAATGCCCTCATTTGCAAGAAATCAGTAACAATTTAAATTATTGAGGGTGATTTGTGTGAAAATGATTAAATTTTTACCAAAGTTTCCAAATATATTGGCGTTTGTTTGCTGAATGATAAATGGTGCACATCATTTGTTCATCCCGTCTTGTTGTTATTTCACATATATTTTGCATCTTGTCGTCAAAATTAGTTGCTTTTGCTGAACTTAATGCCAGTCTTTGAAAATGCGTTGTTTTACCCTGTTGTGTACATAAGATAAACTGCAACATATATACATATTTTTGAAGTTTGGTTTATTACCCCACATTCAAAAATTATTAAAATCTAAGAATAAAAGTTAGATAATTATAAAAATGATTACAATATTAACAAAAATATTAAATGTATCAATAATTACAAATTATAAAATAAAAAAAAAATAATAAAACTAAGGATGATATTGGTACCAATAGGGGTTCCACGCATAACCATAAGTGCTATAGAATGCTTCGGCAGGGTCATACGTAGGATATGGTGGCTGCATCTCTATCGACCAAGGAGGGAAGACGGGTTTCGGTGTAGGAATATAGTTTCTACCTATATGTTGGCAATGCGCTATGATCTGGTTCTGATGAACTTGCCAATCTTCAAATGCTCTCTGTCTAGCATTTTCGTATTCCTGAGAAGCTATAAACCTATGCATTTCTTGCATCTCATTCCCCCCTCCTACATTACCTTGTTCCTGGTTTCTCTCTACCTGTGGATGTCTACCATTGTATCGTACTGCGGCGTTATTTCGCCGCTTCAAAACTTTCGCACCATGGTATACATTTAAACCTATAGTGTCGCGGGGTTCCGGCTCTTCTACTAATAATCCCCCCCGACTTATATCCACACCGAGATATTCACCAATCAAAGTAATAAAAATACCACCTCCTATTATGCTATGTGGACGCATCCCCCGAACCATAGCTGATAAATAATAACCCACACAATATGGTATACTTACAGCGCTGTGTGGGTCTCGAATACACATATGGTAAAACAAATCTTGTTCATTTACCTTTTCTTTGTTTTTACCCCTTTGTGTAATCGAATTAGCTAAAAACCTATGTATTACTCTTAATTCGGCTCTATCTATATCCAAATAAGAGTAGTTTCCCCCTTTGAAACGGTGATGGCTTGTCATTTGACTCCACACACCGTGTGTATCAAAATTCTCATCTATCTTTCTACCGTTTAGTATCAATCCTCTACAATCGGCAGACGCTAACTCCTCAGGCGTATATATACGTAAAGCCTGAGCCATGTCCAGTAAAGACATGTGGCGCATCGAACCGCCTAACAAAAATCTAATAAAAGAACGATCGGTTAAACTAGCTACCCGATCATTCAACTCTATACTACATAACAACTCTTCACACCATACTTTATATACAGGTCTGCGTATGGTGAATAAACATATCCAGTCATTAAAAGAAGAATTACCATACCTCTGTACCAGTAATTCCCTAATTGGCCCGGCCAATTCTACAGCTTCCAAGGGTCCCCATTCTATGACCCTCGGTACCTCAACAACCTTGGAATGAAGAGTATGCAAACCCCGTTGATATTTTGGATAATCTATCCAAAGTCTGTCAAATCTCAGGTTCGGGTGCAACTGTTCCAAGTGCATATCTGAAAAGGTCATGACTGGATGAGGTACATCCTGCTTGTAGTAGTTATCTACCTCCTGTTGTTCCAAGTTCTCAGCAGGAGCATGGCGGGCTTGGGATGAAGATTCACCCCTTTCATTCTGCAAAACACATCAAACACAAATTTTGTGCATCCAAATATGCATTAGTGTCAGCAAAATCATCAATCAAAATAATTACAATGACATTATCAATTTATATCAAACTTAAGCTTATTTTCACATTTTTACCAAATCTACACTTTTTCAAATAAGCATATACGAAAATTTTCACCAAGTTCATAAGCATTCAACTCAAATAACATGTCAAAATAATCATTACTAGCAAATAAACAAGTCTCAAATGGCATTATCTTTCAAAAATCAAGTTCATGAATTTTGGACTTGAAAAAGTCCACTTTAATTCTCAAAATCATGTTTAGGCTCAAAGTTTGGATCATTTAACTACCTAGACATGTTACACTACTCAATTTAGCAACAATTCATGACAAAAATCGGCCATAACCTGTTTATATCAAAAAGCCCCAAATTGCTCAAGAACACAAACCCTAGATTATTCAAAATTTGAAGTTTAAGGCTTCTAATCATGTTAAACAGCATCAATCTAGGTTATACAAGCATAATACATAAACAATTTAAGTCTAATTACATTAGAAAGCATCAAAATCAAATTGGGGAAAAATAGCTCAAGAACACTAAAATTCGAATTAAATGGTGTTTAGGTGTAGAAATTTACCGTTTTTCTTGAGTAGTTCTTAGATATCATCCTTCTCAACATGATTTTAGCAAAAAATTTGGTGATTAACGGTTAAAAATTGAGATTTTTGGGGGTGATTTTCGTGGGTTTTCGCAGTATTTTTCGGGTGTTTATGCAGTGTGTTTGTGTGTGGGAGCTGATCAGTTCGTGTGCAGCTCTTATTTTTTTTTCTGTAATCCGGTCTCTCCGCGACTCGCGGAGATTTACCCTCCAAACTCCGCGAGTCGCGGAGTTTGGTTTTTTTTTTTTTTTTTTTTTTTTTTTTTTTTTTTTTTATCATTAACTTATTAAAACAATTAAGTAATTAATTTTAAAATTTTGTTTCCCTTATTATTTAGGACGAGGTCGTTTCGGATCGATGTCCTAGTCCGTCCTTCGACAAAATTTTAAAATTTGTCTTTTTTGTAGCGATTGTTTTAAAAGCTAAGATTTTTGGGTTTTTTCAATGTTTTTGGCATACTTTAAATTAATAAGATTAAAAATAATGATAATAAAAGTTCTCGTCCCTCCCTCGGGTAAAGCAATTTCGGTTCAAAGACCTAGTCTTCAACTTACGACGAATTTTAAAAATCATATTTTTAACTTAATGAGATAAAGTAAATTTTTGTTTTTAAATTCACACAACTTAAATATAAAATTCAAAATTAAAAATTAAAAATTCACACCAAACTTAAAATTTGAAATGCATAAAATTAAAATTTCATATTTTAAAAATTAAAAATTCAAACCAAACTTAATTTAAAAATTCATATTATAAATTCACACCAAACTTATATTAATTTTTCAAATATTTACAATTTTTAAAAATATTGTTTTTACAAAGTTTACAATATTAATTTAAGATTTAAATATTAATTTTAAAAATAAAATTAAAAATCTTTTTGTCTTTTTATCCCACTTTAATCAATCAAATATTATCAAAAATATGCGCCCCTCTTTTCGGTAAAGTAATTTCGGTTCCAAGACCTAATTTAACTCATGACGAATTTTTGAAATATTATGGGTTGATTGATTAAAGATATTTATACCTTAAGAATAAACGTTAAATTTCGCAGTGATGTAATAAATTTTTGAAGGATATCAATAATTTCGGTCGCCAAACCTAATTTTATTTAATACCAATTTAATACTTTTTAGCGAACAAATTAGCGTTTATTATCAAAAGGTTAAAAATAAAAATAAAAATAAAAACTGTACAGACATACCTGTGAAATAGATTTCTTAGTTATATGATCTATTATATTCATAAGATAGTCGATTTAATTGGTTTTCCATGGCTGCATAGGCGTAACCTCGAGCATTCATTGTCTTTTCTTCTAAACATATGAACGGTCCGTCTCTGCATAAAGTAACAAATTCGGTATTTGAATAAGTTTGATTATTTGAACATTTACCTCCATGGGACCATTTTCCGCATTTGTGACATCGTTCTAGGTGTCGTGCTCTTCTTTTCGCTGCGGATTTTTATTTTCCTTTACCAAATTGTAACTTATTATCTTCGCATCTGGATCCTTTTCTAACTCCGTCCATTCTTTCTCTGATTACTGATACTATTTCACTCGGTAGTATGTCATTATTTGATCAAAGCGTGTAGCATTAGACCATGGTTTAGTTCACAGGCAGTCTTCATTTCGTAAAAACCTAAAAAAATAAAAATTCAGAATGGGGGGAGAAGACTAGTTCTTTAGGGTCTGCTAGGGAAAGACCATACGTGTTCCATTTTCGAGAACTACACGAAAACAGACAATCTAACTCTAACAGAAATACATATTATCCTTTAAAGACTTGATTCTCCCCACACTTAGTTAGCTGTGGTGTCGAAATTGTGAGTAACTTCGTTGTCGACTTCCATCGGACCATGTATGTAATGTTTAACTCTGTGACCATTAACTTTAAATTCAATCCCATTTGAATTCATCAATTCTATCGTTCCGTATGGGAAAACTCTTTTGACTATGAATGGTCCAGACCATCTTGATTTCAATTTTCCAGGAAATAGCTTGAATCGTGAATTGAAAAGAAGAACTCTGTCTCCTTCTTTAAATTCTTTTGAACTTCTGATTCTTTTATCATGCCATTTCTTCGTTCTTTCTTTATAGATTAACGAATTTTCGTATGCTTCATGTCTTAATTCTTCTAATTCGTTTAGTTGACTTAATCGTAGACGTCCGGCTTCATGTAAATCAAGATTACATGTCTTCAAAGCCCAAAATGCTTTGTGTTCAATTTCTACTGGAAGATGACATGCTTTTCCATAAACAAGTCTAAAAGGTGTGGTTCCAATTGGAGTTTTGTAGGCTGTTCTAAAAGCCCAGAGTGCATCCTCCAATTTAATGGACCATTCCTTCGGATTTGATCCTACGGTTTTCTCTAGAATACGTTTTAAGGCTCGGTTTGTATTTTCAACTTGTCCACTTGTTTGTGGATGATATGCGGTGGAGATTTTATGAGTTACTCCATATCTTTTAAGAACTTTCTCAAGTTGATTATTACAAAAATGAGTACCCCGATCACTTATTAAAGCTTTCGGTGTTCCAAACCTTGCAAAAAGACGTTTTAAAAAGTTGACTACAACTCGTGCATCGTTAGTTGGGAGAGCTTGTGCTTCCGCCCATTTAGATACATAATCAATGGCTACGAGTATATATAAATTATTATGAGATTTTGGAAATGGACCCATAAAGTCAATACCCCAAATGTCAAATACTTCACATACTTGGATGACATTTTGTGGCATTTCATCACGTTGACTTATTTTTCCAGCCCTTTGACATGCATCACAGGATTTGCAAAGAAGGTGTGCGTCTTTGTAAATTGTATGCCAATAGAATCCAGCTTCATAAACTTTTCTTGCTGTTAGTTGAGGCCCATAATGCCCTCCTGTTGGTCCTGTGTGACAATGGTTTAAAATTTTACTAGCTTCATCTCCAAATACACATCGGCGTATTATTCCATCGGGACAACTTTTAAACAGATGTGGATCTTCCCAGAAATAGTGTTTTATATCACTGAAGAATTTCTTTCGTCTTTGGTACGATAATCCTTTTTCAAGGAATCCACAAACTAAGTAGTTTGCATAGTCTGCAAACCATGGGATTTCTTTATAATCTATCTTTAATAGATATTCATCAGGAAAGTTGTCTTGTATGGCCGATTCATTTAGAACTTCTAATTCGGGATTTTCAAGACGAGAAAGATGATCAGCGGCGAGATTTTCTGCTCCTTTTTTATCTCGGATTTCAATATCAAACTCTTGTAAGAGTAAGATCCAACGGATTAATCTTGGTTTAGCATCTTGTTTTGAAAATAGGTATCTAAGAGCAGAATGGTCGGTATAGACCACCGTTTTTGCTAGAACTAGATATGATCGAAATTTGTCAAAAGCAAAGACAATAGCAAGGAGTTCTTTTTCAGTAGTTGTATAGTTCGTTTGTGCTCCTTGTAATGTCTTACTAGCATAATATATAGGTTGAAATCGTTTTTCAATCCTTTGTCCTAAAACGGCTCCCATTGCAAAATCACTTGCATCGCACATTAGTTCAAATGGTAGATTCCAATTTGGTGTTATCATGATCGGCGCATTAGTGAGTTTTTCTTTAAGAATATTAAAAGATTTGATACATTCATCTGAAAAGATGAATGGCGCATCCTTTTCTAGGAGTTTATTCATAGGAGTGGCAATTTTAGAAAAATCTTTTATGAAACGTCGGTAAAAACCGGCATGCCCTAGAAAACTCCTAACTCCTCTAACATTTGTGGGATGTGGAAGTTTAGCAATTACATCTACTTTAGCTCTATCCACTTCAATTCCTTCTTTTGAAATTTTATGTCCAAGAACGATGCCTTCTTTAACCATGAAATGGCATTTCTCCCAATTAAGTACTAGATTTGATTTTTCGCATCTAATTAGCATTCGTTCCAGATTAACTAGACATGATTTAAATGTATCCCCGAAGACTGAAAAGTCATCCATGAATACTTCCATGCATTCTTCTATCATGTCGTGAAAAATCGCCATCATACACCTTTGAAAGGTTGCAGGGGCGTTACAAAGTCCAAATGGCATGCGTTTGTAAGCAAAAGTACCATAAGGGCACGTGAATGTGGTTTTCTCTTGATCTTCGGGTGCTATTGGAATTTGAAAATATCCGGAAAATCCATCTAGAAAACAATAGTAACTATTTCCGGCTAATCTTTCCAACATTTGATCTATGAAAGGTAAGGGAAAGTGATCTTTTCTGGTGGCGTCATTTAATTTTCTATAATCAATACATACACGCCATCCTGTTACAGTCCTAGTAGGAATAAGCTCATTTTTCTCATTTGTGATGACAGTCATGCCACCCTTCTTAGGCACGCATTGAACTGGGCTTACCCATGGACTATCAGATATTGGATATATTAAACCTGCATCTAGCAGTTTAATAATCTCTTTCTTAACTACATCTTGCATATTAGGATTTAGTCTTCGTTGGCGTTGCACATACGTTTTATGACCTTCTTCCATAAGGATTTTATGTGTGCAATACGAAGGACTTATTCCTTTAATATCATGAATCTTCCATGCAATGGCTGGTTTATGAGCTTTCAACACAGAAATGAGTTGTGATTTCTCATTTTCAGTAAGAGAAGACGATATTATTACAGGTAATTCAGATTCACCATGTAAATAAGCGTATTCCAAATGGTTTGGAAGTGGCTTTAACTCTAATTTCGGAGGTTCTTCTATCGATGATTTATATCGATATCTGTCTTCTTCTTTTAGCATTTGAATTTCTTCTGTTGTTGGTTCATATCCATTAGCTATAAGTGTAGCTAACATTTCAGCTTCATCAATTGGTTCATTTCCTTCTCCTAAAGAACATTCTCCTGTTCCTTGTAATTCTGGAAATTCTTCTAATAATTCCGCATGTGCATCTATAGTTTGAATATAATAACATGTATCATCTGCAGATTGTGGTTGTTGCATTGCTCTATCAACTGAAAAGGTAACACTCTCATCCTCTATACTTAGGGTCAGTTTCTTACCGAACACGTCTATCATTGCTTTAGCCGTGTTTAAGAATGGTCTTCCTAGTATGAGAGGAACTTGAGAATCTTCTTCCATGTCCAGAACAACAAAATCTACTGGAAATACTAAAGTACCAACTTTAACTAGCATGTTCTCCATTATCCCTCTAGGATATTTTATTGATCTATCGGCTAGTTGTATGCTTATTCTGGTTGGTTTCAATTCTCCAAGGTCTAGTTTAGCGTATAGTGAATACGGCATTAGATTTATACTAGCACCTAAATCTGCTAATGCTTCTATTGAACTAAGACTACCCAGAAAACATGGAATTGTGAAACTTCCTGGATCAGATAGTTTTTCTGGTATCTTATTCAACAGCACTGCTGAACAATTAGCATTCATAGTAACAGCCGAGAGTTCTTCCATTTTCTTTCTATTCGTGATTAGATCTTTCAAGAATTTAGCATATCTTGGCATTCCTGAAATTACATCAATGAAAGGAAGATTTACATTTATCTGTTTAAACATATCCAAGAATTTGGATTGCTCGGCTTCAAGTTTTTCCTTCTTCATTTTACTCGGATAAGGAAGTGGTGGTTGGTATGGTTTAACATAAGGTTTATTCTTAACTGTGTTATCTTCATTAACCTTTTCAACTACCGGTTCTTTTTCCTTATCTTGATCAGGTTGTGGTTCTTGTGTAGTAGGAATAGTTTCATCAGAAGTTACAGGTATTTCAGGTGGTTTAAGTGTTGTACCACTTCTTGTGGTAATAGCTTTAGCTGTTTCATTCCGGGGGTTAGTATTTGTATCGCTAGGTAGACTTCCCGGTTTTCTTTCACCTATTAACCTTGCTAGGTTACTTACTTCTTGTTCCAGATTTTGAATAGAAGCTTGTTGATTTCTAAATGCTTAAGCATTTTGTTCATTGGTTTGTTTTTGAGATGTGAAAAACTGTGTTTGAGTTTCAACTAGCTTCGTCATCATATCTTCTAAATTTGGCTTTTTATCATCGGTTTGTTGTGGTGGTTTGTTTTGAAAATTCGGTCTTTGCTGATTATAAGTATTATTGGATACTTGTTGATTGCTAGGACCTTGTTGGTTATTGTATGGAATATTTCGGTTATAATTCTGGTTTTGATTGTAAATCGGTCTTGGCGGTTGATAATTATTCTGATAATTATTTCCAGGCCTTTGGTTTATGTATGAAATATTCTCTCTTTGTTCCATTGTTAATTCAATACTGAGACAATCTTTTGTCAAATGTGGTCCTCCACACTGCTCACAACTAATTCGTATTGAGTGAATATCCTTAGTCATCTTTTCCATTCGTCTCTCGAAAGCATCTATCTTTGCCGAAATGGAATCTAAGTCATGGCTAGAATCGGCTCTAGCTGCTTTAGATGATCTAATGATATCTTTTTCTTGGTGCCACTCATGTGAGTGGGAAGCAGTGTTATCAATAATTTTGTAAGCATCAGTTTCGGTTTTCTTCATAATAGAACCACCAGCTGCTATATCTATGTCTTTTCTTGTAGTGATGTCGCATCCTTGGTAGAATATTTGTACTATTTGACAGGTGTCTAAACCATGTTGCGGACATCCTCTTAACAATTTTCCATATCTTGTCCACGCCTCATATAGAGTTTCATTTTGCTTCTGTGTGAACGTAACAATTTCTGCTTGAAGTCTTACGGCTTTAGATGCAGGAAAGAATTGTTTAAGAAATTTGTCAATTAAAACATCCCATGTATCGATCGCCCCTTCAGGTAACGATTCCAACCAATCTTTGGCTTCTCCCTTCAAAGTCCAGGGAAATAACATGAGATATATCTGTTCATCCTCCACTTCTCGTATTTTAAATAGTGTGCAGATCCTATTAAAGGTACGTAGATGTTCATTTGGATCTTCCTTCGGCGCACCACTAAATTGGCATTGATTAGTCACCATGTGTAGAATTTGTCCTTTGATTTCATAATCTGGCGCATTAATGTCTGGATGAGTAATTGCGTGACCTTGGCCAGTGCGTTTAGCTCTCATTCGGTCTTCCATACTTAAAGGTTCCAGATTCTCCATAATTGAATTTGTTGACTCGGTATCACTAGATGATTCTGATTTAATAGTTCGTTCCTCAACAATCTCTGTTTGAATGATTGGTGGTTCCGGAGGAAAGTTTAATGGTTCAGGATCTACGAACCGTTCCTGAATATTTTCTGGATTCTCAATTGTGAGGTTTGTTTCAAAAACTGGATTATCGGAAATTTGAACTGAAGTACTTGGTAGACTGGATGACGATTCTAAAGAAAAATCAACGGCGGTTATATTTGTTAAACGATGTCTTGATCGAGTTACAGGTGGTGAACGTCTTGCTCGGTGCATTCACTGAATATCCTATTAGTTTTTAAAAGGAAAGAAAAATTATAATAAGTTATCCAATCAATAGACTTTTCTGATTTTGCCCACGTTTCGAATAGCCAAAAGATGCAGCAGAGGGGCAGGATTCGTTTGGTCTCAATATAATTGAGGACTGTTTGGCTCCAATAACCCGGTCCACGTACAAATCCAACTATTACTACGAACCAGAAAATTTTGATGTCTATTAATTTAACCACTCAAAATAAATTTTCGTAATTTTAAGAAATTTAGATAAGAAGTAGAAAAAAATTCTAAGTCCTAAAACTAGAATAGCGAGAAATAAGAGAGAAAAAGAGTTCGTCGAAAAAGGTCGAAAAAGAAAAAAAATGATTGAAAAATAAAAGGTGACGGAAAAATAAAAGAAACTTATAAAAACTTAAAAATACTTAACTAATTTAACCTTATTACTACAACTAACTTAAAATTATAATCGCAAATTGATATTACTAATTGGAATGATAATTGGTACATAGTAAAAGGTCTAAAAATATTAAAGCTTACAAGGAAAAACTAAATCTCAAATGGAAATAACTTAAAAAGAAACTAAAATTTAAAAAGGCGTCGCAAAATTCTAAAGCACCTAAATCTTAGTATAAAGAAAAAGCACTTAAGGAATTCTACGGCAAAGCCTAAAAATCTAGGAGTAAAAATAATTATAGCTAAAACTAAGTTTAAAATTAAATATGAGCTAAAAAATTCAAATATTACGCTACAATGATTAAAAAGGTACAAAATATAAAAATATACAAAAAGTTGTAAAAAGTACAATTTTTATAAAAATATTATTTTTATATTATTTATTTAATAAAACTATTAATTTTACAATTTTAATAAAACTAATTTAACTAAAATATATAAATAAAAAGTAAAAGTAAAATTAAAACTAATAATAATAATAATAGTAATTAGGTTTTAATAATAATAATAATTAAAAATAACCCGTAATCAATGCTTGATTAGGGTTTTTGTCCGTGTGTCAGAAGCCCTCCGCGAGTCGCGGCAATTAAAGAATAAAACCCCGCGAGTCGCGGGGATCCAGAATTCAGTTGACAGGTTTTACTTTTTACGCGTTTTTCTTTATTTTTTTTTTTATTTTATGTTTTCTGTTTTTAATTTAAATAAACGATTTTAAAATAAAACTTATATTTTTATAAACTAAAAATAGAAATAAAGAAACTTATAAAACTTAAATATTTACAAAATCTTAAAAATACATATATTTTTGTTTTTCTTTTTATATTTTTGAATAATTAAAACGTATTTTTACAAAAGCGAATTTTTAATAAAAGTAACTAAAAATCCTTTTTTTTTTTATATTAGCGTTGCGCTTCCGGTGTTTAAATGTTATTTCCCCGGCAGCGGCGCCAAAAATATACTTGATGTCGAACGAGGTGTATATAAAATAGCTTATATTTTACTAGGAAAAACTATTAAATACGATACAATTTTACACAAGATATTTATTTATTTATAGAATGGATATACTTAAACCTTGCTACAACACTTATAGGCAGTGTACCTAATCGTACAGTAGTGTAGTTTTTAGTAAGTCCGGTTCGTTCCACAGGGAAATCTTTAAACAAAGCTCAACGCTATATTAGTTTACTTTTATAAAAATACAAATATATATAAGTAATATTATTATTATAAAGGGGGGTTTTTTTTTACCGTTTAATGACCGGTTTGTCGATTTTAAGACTTTAGTCGCAGTTAAAACCTAATGTAAAATAAATACAAGACTTTAAATTAAAGCGTAAAGTAAATAACGATAATGAAATTGCGAATAATAAAAATGCGATAAAATTAAATTTCGATAATTAAAAGTACGATTAAATAAAATAACAATAAATAAAAGTGCGATAATTAGAAGTGCAATTAAATATAAAATAAAGGAAATTAAATATGAAATAAAAGAATTATGCTTATTTAAATTTCCGTAATCATGATGTTTGACGTGTTGATTTTAGTTTTATGCCCATGGGTTAATTGTCCTTTGTCCTGGATTATTCAATATGTCCGTCTGGTTTTTGTCCATAACAGTCCATCAGTCATAAATATAAATTGCAAGTGTCCTTGTCAAATTATTATTATACCCGAAGATAAATATTCCAACTAATTGGGGATTCGAATTGTAACAAGGTTTTAATACTTTGTTTAATGAATACACCAGGTTATCGACTGCGTGTAAACCAAGGTTTTACTACTTTGTTAACAATTACACCAATTACCCTTGAATGTAATTTCACCCCTGTTTTGATTATTCTAGTGGCTATTAATCCATTCCCGTGTCCGGTTAAATGAACGATTATTCGTACAAATAAATACCCCGCCCATCGTGTCCGATCGAGTGTATATGGTAATTTATAGGGACGCCCAATTGTAAATCTTTATATTAACATTAACAAACTTTCGTTTAGTTAAACAAATATAAAGCCCATTAATAGCCCATAGTCTAGTTTCCACAAGTGTCGTTCTTTTGTCCAAACCCCAATTATGGTACAAAGCCCAATTACCCAATTTTAGTAATTAGCCCAACATCATGATTACTTCGTTTTAAATAAGCATAATAATAACTTAGCTACGAGACATTAATGTAAAAAGGTTGAACATAACTTACAATGATTAAAAATAGCGTAGCGTTACACGGACAGAATTTCGACTTACACCCTTACCACATTCGCTAACATACCCTTATTATTAGAATTATAATTAAAATTAAAATATAAATTATAAATATAAATATATTTACGTATGAAGAGGAAGGAAAAAGATGTGTTAAATTTGATCAGAATTCGGTTGGCTTTATAGCCAGACTTGAAATTTGGGGCTCCGCGACTCGCGGCAAAATGCCCTTAAAACTCCGCGAGTCGCGGAGAGGTATTTACAGCTCACACCCTTGGAGTTTCTTGCTGCCGACGGTTTTTATTATATATATATAATATATATATAATTAATATAATTAATTATATATTATATTATATTTATATACATAGTTAACTTGTAATTTTTAGTCCGTTGCGTCGAGCGTTAAGAGTTGACTCTGGTCCCGGTTCCGGATTTTCTAACGTCCTCGCGTACAATTTAATATCTTGTACTTTGCGTTTTGAATCTTGTACTCTTGTGATTTCGAGACATTTCTTATCAATAATTGGAACCTTTTTGATTGTCTTTTGTACTTTTGAGCTTTTTGGTCGTTTGCGTCTTCAATTCGTCGAATCTGTCTTTTGTCTTCACCTTTTATTATTTAAACGAATATCACTTGTAAATAGAACAATTGCAACTAAAAGCTTGTCTTTCTTGAGGAATAATGCTATGAAATATATGTTCGTTTTTAGCATTATCAATGATACTAATATTTGTAATAATAATGATAAAGGTGATAATAATAATATTAATAGAATTAATTATATTAATAATAATGCTACTGAGTTGTATTATAATAAGTATGATAACAATAATTTTAATACTTGTAATATTTCTTTTTAATCATTTTCATAATAATATATGTATCTAAAATTTCTATATTTGATATCTTAATTGTATTGTTAAAACCTTTATATTCATAATCATAATAATCATAATAATCATAATTTTCGTATTTAATTTATAACTTATGATTATAGTTTCTTATAATATTAGTTTGTAATCATAATCTTAATTTTTACATGTATTCATATCATTATATCCAATTTCATAATCTTAATCATATCATCTTTTATTATACATTTACTTTATTAACATGCTTAATTTCCTTAGAAATATAATAATAATAATAATAATAATAATAATAATAATAATAATAATAATAATAATAATAATAATAATAATAATAATAATAATAATAATAATAATAATAATAATAATAATAATAATAATAATAATAATAATACTTATTTTATTAATAATACTAAGTTAATGATAATAATTACATTGAATAATAATACTAGTTAATAATAATAATATTAGTAATAATGATAGTTTTAGTAAAACTAATACCTTTAATAATAAGGGTAGTTTTTAATAGTTTTAATAGAAAATTTCAGTAATCATACAATAACACTAATATTAATGTTTAGATGATAAGTCTGGTAATGATAATTTGTAATATTAGTAATGATAATACTAATAATAATACTTATGTTAATGATAATGATAATATTAATAATTATAAAACTATAGTAATAATAATATTTATGAAAATAATAATAATATAGATATTAATAATGATAACCATAATACTTATAATACTTGTTAATAATAATACCAACAACAATAATAATATTACTAATTCTTAATAATAATAATAATAATAATAATAATAATAATAATAATAATAATAATAATAATAATAATAATAATAATAATAATAATAATAATAATAATAATAATAATAATAATAATAATAATAATAATAATAATAATAATAATAATAACAATAATAATAAGTGACTACCTTCAAAAGCTCCTCTAAAAACAAATACCAGGTGTGACGACCCGAAAATTTCCGACCAAATTTAAACTTAACCTTTATATGTTTCCGACACGATAAGCAGAATTTGTAATGTTGAATCTCAAAAAGTTTGGAACTACATTCATGTAATCAATTATCCTTTGACCGTGTTCGACGATTCACGAACAATTATGTGTATATAGATATGTATATATATAATATATAATATTAACTGAAAACATTAACAAAGTATTAGATATATGATACTTTACATGAACGTATTTGTTTCGATATATTTATTGACAGAATTAAGAGATAATATCAAATGATTGAATTATCAGATACATTATGATATGATTACGGGCCTATGTTATGAGGTCCACTGTGATTTAAGAAATCTATTCTTTTTGACCACTCATTACTTAACTAGTATGATAAAATAACGATATTTATATTTTATATTATCAAATATATATAACAATTTACATTAATATTATATATATTTATACGCGTATTATACATACATAGTTTTTATACTTTTACTATACTTTAACTTTACCTTTACTTTACTTTTACTTTACTTTAACTTTAATAATTCATACTTTAATAATTCACTTTAATAATTCATACTTTAATAATTCACTTTAATAATTCAAAAATATATTATAAATAGAATTCAATAGGTTTCATTATTTCATAGAAACTTGAAAATATATTTCTCTAAACTCTCTCAATCGAATTACACATATATATTTTCTTTGTATTATTTCAAGATATTATTAGTATACATAAAATACTACGACGGAGTTATATTCAGACGATTTTAAAATAAGTTTTCAAACGGGATAGAGCTAAGGAAATTATGGGTTATAGCTATGGAGGTTATGGGTATTGATCGAGGGTATTGCTCGTGAGGTCAACCTAACGTTTATCATTTTCGTTTCGTCTACGTACTTTCCTACAATATTGAAACTCAATATTGATACGTGAGCACTCATAACTTAACTTTTATATATCAATAGTGTATCCCTGACTAGTGCTCGAGTATATAGGATTATGCATGCTTGTACATTCGATATTGTCCTTAGATAGGTTTGTTGAATCCTGAATTAGATACATATGCTACTGAGATAGGATATATGATATGCATGTCTTTGGAAAGCTAGCGAAAAATTAAGAACTTTTCATTTAGATATCGAATAGTTTCGATGAACGGATTTGAAGTTATAGTCAACTGAATTTTAGTATTATTGTTAAAATGATTATTATTACTATCGTCGTTATTATTTTAATAGAAATATCATTGTTATTATAAAATATCATTATTACTATTATGTTAGTATTATCATTTTATCATAATAACATTTTTAGTAAATATAAATATTGTTATTTTTTTATAGAATAATAATAATTATTATTACAAAATAATACAACTTTTACTTATTATTATTATGATCAATATTATTTTATCAAATAAATAGGGGATACAAAGATATTTTTCACCACGCGTAATATAATTACATTAATAATACTTACCACTATAGTTTTAAGATATTAAGTGAACTTTATAAATTTTACTACTTAAGATATATAAAAGTATATTTTATCATATATAAACGTTAATATAAATTTTTATTAATAAATGACTTTTATTATTATAAAATCTAATAAATATATTTAAATATATAAAACGACTATAGTTAAGTTATATAATAAACACGTATAAATTTTAGAAGTCATTTTGGGTCAAGTTGACTTTTGCATATTAGTCTCGAGCATTAGGATTGTGGTACACTATGACTTGACCAAAAATTGTTAGACAAATATTGACCAACATATAAATATATATAATTAATATAGGTTCGTGAATCCGAGGCCAACCTTGCACTTGTTAAATGACGTTATATGTATTATTACTACGAAATACAGTATGGTGAGTTTCATTTGCTCCCTTTTATATATATTTTTGGGACTGAGAATACATGCGCTGTTTTTTTATAAATGTTTTACGAAATAGGCACAAGTACTAAAACTAATTCTATGTGGATTTAAACCAGAAATATACCCTTAGCTTGGTAACATTAAACTACTTGTCTATGTACGGTAGGCGCGAATCCTAAAGATAGATCTATTGGGCCTGACAAACCCCATCCTGACTATGGGATGCTTTAGTACTTCGAGGTTATTTTAAACACACCTGATCTGGTGTACTTCAGAGGGTAAAACATGAACGTTAAGGCTTGTTACCGGGTACCTACAACTTATAGAATAATTTTATACACTTGCGAGTGTACATATATTTATAAACGGAAATCTTGTGGTCTATTAATATATTGAAATGATTGTTATGATAAACCTATGAACTCACCAACCTTTTGGTTGACACTTTAAAGCATGTTTATTCTCAGGTATTAAAGAAATCTTCCGCTGTGCATTAACTCATTTTAAGGATATTACTTGGAGTCATTCATGGCATATTTTGAAAGACGTTGCATTCAAGTCATTGAGTTCATCAAGATTATTATTAAGTCAATTATAGTTGGATGTATTATGAAATGGTGTGCATACCGTCAATTTTTGTTGTAAAGAAAGTTTGTCTTTTAAAAACGAATGCAATGTTTGTAAAATGTATCATATAGAGGTCAAATACCTCGCGATGTAATCAACTATTGTGAATCGTTTATAATGTATATGAACGGGTCCTTTCAGTTGGTATCAGAGCGGTGGTCTTAGCGAACCAGGTCTGCATTAGTGTGTCTAACTGATAGTCGTTAGAATGCATTAGTGAGTCTGGACTTTGACCGTGTCTGCATTTCAAAAGTTTTGCTCATCATTCTTGTCGGAAATTACCTGCTTATCATTCTTAGTCTAGAAACATCTTATTGCATTGATTGCATGAATAGTGTATCGACAAAATTTATATCTTAGCGTATCTGCTAATTCATATCTTAGCGTATCTGTTACTGTAAACTTTGCCTGTCATATTCCGTAAATTCCTCCGTAATCTACGAAACCTTTTGCTCTATATAATTAGAATACCACCCGATAGCCGGAAAATCATTTCATATCCAAAAATTCTTTATTCAATCGTACGAAATGGAATTCGTCATTAGTTCAAGTCCCTCGGATTCCGAAATGGAATCCCACTCAAGTTCCGAAAGCAGTGTGACCGGAATGGATCAACCAATTAGTCATCATCTATTCTGGATGAATTGGGGATGGGTTCGTAGTCTCCTTAATCATTGGAGACAAGAAGAAGGTGATCCCTTCCATTCACCACATTGCCCTCTTGGCGAAGAACCTGAAGCACTTACCGGCGAACCTATCCGAAACACCATTTTCTCTCTTATTTCTAGAGTATCTCGTCACGATTACATACTACACCAAATTCTTGATTTTATTTATCCGCTCGTCCGAACCGACAATCACCCCGGTGTAATAGAAGAAGTCAACGAGCTTCGCGCTCGGGTAGTGGCTTTGGAGAATATGGTGCAAAGGTTACAAACACCAGCAGCAGCACCAGCAGCATAAACAGTACCACCATCAGCAACACCAACAGTACCATTACCACCATCAACAACAACCGCATCGCAAATCTCAACTTCACAATCTGTCCCATGAGCATCGACGTCATACACCCTGTAGATACTAAGGAATACCACAACGATGAAGTATTGATTCATAAATTCATTGGGAAAACATTCTACGACGATTATGTAATTTCTAAAGTTTAGAAATTATCTATCCTAGCCTTAACCATAAATCAAGTGAGTTTAATTTAATATTAACTCATTAAATCTATATTACATCTGAAGAAATATACACATATATTTCCATAAAGACTGTAATAAAATTCTTTTGTACAAAATATTAATTGTGACATTTTTTTAACGGGTAGGTAATACCCGAGAGATATATAAATTCACAATTAATATGTTACATTCTTCGAATCTGATTCAGCAAATCATCCATTATACTCCCTACTTTCACAACAATATACATTCTTTTATAGAAATCAAAACAACCATACTCATTCAAAAATCTAATTATATATTCTGATTTTGAAATCGCCGAATTCAATTCAAGTTATAAACGATATCATCACTCTTAGATTCTTACATCTTTCAAAGCTATACTTTAACTTCAAAACTATGTTAGAACATCGTATGTATATTAACGATTATAATCTGTGTTCAAGCCCTTTGAAATACCTGAAGACACTTCAAATAATGAACAATCGAGATGATGATCCAACCACATGTTATCCACAGTTACGTACCTGAAAAAATCTTGAAACCAAAGTCATAATTTAACATGTATCCATGTCAGACCTTTTGGCATTTACTAGCTAAAATAACTTTTCAATCCCTTCTAAAAATAGACGATTTTGTCACAGCTCCAGCAAACCAACTTCAATTGTTCATTCGAATAAGCCTTATTATAATGATTACCCCTTCATCATTATTACCGGGGAACCTTTCATATCTCGCCACATTAGCAGTAAACATATTAACAACTTCATTGATCTTTGACTTTCCGAAAAATCTTTATATTTATCAAAATCCCATCATTTACTCATCTGCATCTTGTAACGAGAATTGCCATATGAATCATCAGAAATTAGCAATCAGTATTTTGAAATCTCGCAGCATGTCTACGCCAACAATTATTTGTGTCTATCTTCTGGACTTATATACTTTGAATGTGAAGTTTCTGAAAAACACCCTAAACTGCGAACTAGTTCTCGAAATACTGATGAAGCATCAAAAACTGTAAACGATCTTAACAGTAAAAAGTTTGATGACAAAGAATAGTAAGGTGGAAAAGCTGAGAAAAAGAGAAGGTTTGGAACTGGAAAACGGATTGAACAGACTATGAAGGAGGCTGTGGACAAATCACAAAGACTAAATCTGCCTTTAAAGAATCCAAATGATTCAGTGCCTGCTAAAGTCATTAACGAATACCTTACTCTTTATTCTAAACCTTTACAGACAAATCTTCATCATCATCCATCAATATTAGAAATTCTAAGATATTATCATATCTTTCATTATAAATATCCGCGATATTTCTGAAGATATTTTCACAACTAATCTTATCTGAAGTCATTTATCTCTTTGCGCTATCAGTGTTACATCATATAAGAAACTATTAGTTTCTATATTCTATAAACTTTCGAGTTTAAATTATGAATGTTTTGAAGTAGTGTTGGGAACTGAAGCATGAGTTAGTATAATATAATGACACTTGATCAACGTGATTATATTACAGTAAGTCATGCTGAGTTTCTAATGGGACATGACGATTCACAGACCATGCCGTCATCATGTTCCATGTTACACGACTCTTGTATTCTATTTAATCTCTAAAAATATCAAGAATATATTTTCTTGGTGATTCAGTCTTTTCAGGGTATTCTGGTAAATTAACAAATCAAGATCGTGCCATTACCATTTCCTTCTTAGAACATTAACTATGTTCATTCTGAAATTCATATCTGCGAATACTGGACCATTACAAACGTTGCTTAATCGCAAGAAGAAGAAACGAAAGGACAAAACTCCAAAATAGAAATTGGAGTATAAATCGCAGCAAATAGAAGGGAGCATTAAATGTGGATGTCAATGATTATAGAAGACAAAAGCAGGGGCTTTGAAATATAAGGGAAGATATAAAACCCAACAACCACCCAAAAATTATAAACCGTATATATCGATGCATATAGCAATATAAAGACACGGAAGAACTAAAAACACTATAAAACCGAGAGTATAGTAGAAGTAAATAGATTCTTCCGGAGGCAGATGAAAAAGAAGAATGACAGATATGAAAGTTAAGAGTATATGAAGAATCAATACTGGATGAAGCATATTAACGAATGCTTTAAAGTATGAATTGGGGAGAAAGACTAGAAGGTGTGAGCTGTGGAAATAAAAAAACGAAGGGGGTGGATGTATAGTAAAATATCAGACAGAGAAATCGAGACAGATTATCGCATTTAATCAAAGAAGGTCATGATTTTCTTAATCGCCGAAGAACCAAATCTTATTGCAAAGATTTTCTTTAAATCCAATGAATTCTGGAAATCAATCATAACTACGTCATCGGTTAAAATAAATATACGTTTACTCATTTCACTCTCTTGCGATAGCTTCACTTATACTCTTCGCGTAATCAAATTGTTTTATCTATATTACTCAATGATGATAAAACTCTATTTATCAACTCATATTCGTCATGAAAACATTTTTATAGTTAGCCATGACGACCTCGATCAAATTTCGGGACGAAATTTCTTTAACGGGTAGGTACTGTGACGACCTGAAAATTTCTGACCAAATTTAAACTTAACCTTTATATGTTTCCGACACGATAAGCAGAATTTGTAATGTTGAATCTCAAAAAGTTTGGAACTACATTCATGTAATCAATTATCCTTTGACCGTGTTCGACGATTCACGAACAATTATGTGTATATAGATATGTATATATATAATATATAATATTAACTGAAAACATTAACAAAGTATTAGATATATGATACTTTACATGAACGTATTTGTTTCGATATATTTATTGACAGAATTAAGAGATAATATCAAATGATTGAATTATCAGATACATTATGATATGATTACGGGCCTATGTTATGAGATCCACTGTGATTTAAGAAATCTATTCTTTTTGACCACTCATTACTTAACTAGTATGATAAAATAACGATATTTATATTTTATTTTATCAAATATATATAACGATTTAAATTAATATTATATATATTTATACGCGTATTATACATACATAGTTTTTATACTTTTACTATACTTTAACTTTACCTTTACTTTACTTTTACTTTACTTTAACTTTAATAATTCATACTTTAATAATTCACTTTAATAATTCATACTTTAATAATTCACTTTAATAATTCAAAAATCTATTATAAATAGAATTCAATAGGTTTCATTATTTCATATAAACTTGAAAATATATTTCTCTAAACTCTCTCAATCGAATTAAACATATATATTTTCTTTGTATTATTTCAAGATATTATTAGTATACATAAAATACTACGACAGAGTTATATTCAGACGATTTTAAATTAAGTTTTCAAACGGGATAGAGCTAAGGAAATTATGGGTTATAGCTATGGAGGTTATGGGTATTGATCGAGGGTATTGCTCGTGAGGTCAACCTAACGTTTATCATTTTCGTTTCGTCTACGTACTTTCCTGCAATATTGAATCTCAATATTGATACGTGAGCACTCATAACTTAACTTTTATATATCAATAGTGTATCCCTGACTAGTGCTCGAGTATATAGGATTATGCATGCTTGTACATTCGATATTGTCCTTAGATAGGTTTGTTGAATCCTGAATTAGATAAATATGCTACTGAGATAGGGTATATGATATGCATGTCTTTGGAAAGCTAGCGAAAAATTAAGAACTTTTCATTTAGATATCGAATGGTTTCGATGAACGGATTTGAAGTTATAGTCAACTGAATTTTAGTATTATTGTTAAAATGATTATTATTACTATCGTCGTTATTATTTTAATAGAAATATCATTGTTATTATAAAATATCATTATTACTATTATGTTAGTATTATCATTTTATCATAATAACATTTTTAGTAAATATAAATATTGTTATTTTTTTATAGAATAATAATAATTATTATTACAAAATAATACAACTTTTACTTATTATTATTATGATCAATATTATTTTATCAAATAAATAGGGGATACAAAGATATTTTTCACCACGCGTAATATAATTACATTAATAATACTTACCACTATAGTTTTAAGATATTAAGTGAACTTTATAAATTTTACTACTTAAGATATGTAAAAGTATATTTTATCATATATAAACGTTAATATAAATTTTTATTAATAAATGACTTTTATTATTATAAAATCTAATAAATATATTTAAATATATAAAACGACTATAGTTAAGTTATATAATAAACACGTATAAATTTTAGAAGTCATTTTGGGTCAAGTTGACTTTTGTTGACTTTTGCATATTAGTCTCGAGCATTAGGATTGTGGTACACTATGACTTGACCAAAAATTGTTAGACAAATATTGACCAACATATAAATATATATAATTAATATAGGTTCGTGAATCCGAGGCCAACCTTGCACTTGTTAAATGACGTTA